>NC_062567.1:47200533-47255533 GCF_022837055.1 Prionailurus viverrinus | reverse complement strand
CCACTTAAGACTTTATCTACTGATTAAGCAAACAGGTTCTAGCCTAAGTAGAATGATCTTAGAGGACTTAAGCAGAATAGTTTTTGCTATTAAAGGGAACATACTTTAAAAGCTTCATTTGGAAGTGTCATATATAGGTCAACTTTGGCATACCCAGATTTTCCTCTTTCTGAAGTAATTGAAGAAAACATTGGATAATCCAGAGCAAGAAATAATACAAATATTGTGTATGTGTGTGTGTGTAAGCACTTAATTTTTAACATGAACGTATTTCAGGTAGTAATATGTGATGCTTCTAAGTTGATAGTACTGGCTCTTTCTCAACCACAAGAACTGGAAAATTTGCAAATGAGGACCTATATACCCGATGAGAAAAATCCAGTTAGAAGATGAAAGATCTCAGGTATCCTTATGAAAGCCTGTAAATGTTCAAAATATACATGAAAGTCTATATTCACTAATATAGCACAGTAAAGAAAAACAATACAAAGGGCCTGCCAATTGCCAAGTACCAATGTATATTTCTTAAATTAATGTTAATGAATACTGTTTAATCAACTTCAATTTACTTGCCTTTGAGGACCACATTCATTTTAAGTTTTTATTTCATCTCTATTTCAACAATATACTCATAAATTTTCAATTTTGTTGTGGGTACCATTTGTAACAGTAGACATTTTCACCATTTTTGTCTTCACCAACATTTAATGACTCTAATTGTAGAATTTGAAGTCCACACTGTTTTCTATTACAGTCCTAGAGATAATGGCTTCACTCCCTATGTCAGATTTCTCAGGTCTGTCTCCCTCCTCTAGAACACAAAGAGATTATCCTTGCTGAGTCACTTCAGGCCTAAACATGTTCCAGCTCTCTTGGACCTCTCAGTTTCCCCACCTAAATCGTATGGGACATTATGCGTATCCTCTCCCACGACTGCCTTTATCCCAAGCTCTACTTTCTAAAAGTCTTATCTACTTGGTTTTTTGCTTTATTGGTTTTATCTTGATTCCAATCTTTCCTCATTTTCTATTTGTCATCAACAGAAGTGAGTTACAGTTCATAGATATAGGAATTGGAATTCCTAAAAATGGAGAATTACAGACAAGCGTAAATCTTAAATTCAAAGCTTTCTAGCAAGGAAAACACATGTGACTTGGGAGGGATTGCCGAGCATACGATTCCAGTGATTCAAAAATAACTAAGAAGAATACTTTTCCTAATTTAAACCTGGGATTGTAGCAACAGATTTCAAGAAAAGTAGAAGTTTATTGGCTAGGATTTTACCACAGATAACCCACCTGATGATGTTTGAATGCTTCCTTTCCACTCCCTCAGCCACCCCCCGCCCCAGATGGCTGTGCAGACAACCAGGATTTACTGAACAACCACATATAATATTTAGAATTTTCACACAAGTACATTTATAATAGTTTAAAACATGCTCATGGGGAGTTGACACAATTCAGATCCTGTTACTACCCCTACACCTTTTTCAATGTGTACAAAGTTATTCTCATATTCACCACAATTCTTAACCTGCTTTCACTGATGGCAAACATTTATAACTACTTACTTTTTAGTTGACAGACATTAATGTGAAGTATGGGTCAATCTTCAATTAACAGGGATTCTACCCATGTTACAATAACAGTAATTATGTAATTTTTGAGGCTAGATCCACCACACCTGAGAATGGTCCGCACAAATCAGAGTCAAGATGCAGCCACAACGACCTCCTCTCTGTGAATTTTAAAAATAAACAGACTTCAATATTCCTCATTTTAAGTTCAGAGAGAGAGAGAGAGAGAGAGAGATAAACAGCCAGAATTATAATAGTAATACTTAAATTTTCAGGATCACATTATGAACATTCCTAGGGTATGGATTTTATCCTAATGATCCAAGATGGCAACTAGAGTTCCAGTTATCAAATATGAGTTCATGAAGTGGGACAAAAGAAGAATAAATAATGCACATACTCTTATCGTTTAAATGGTGGACCAAACCATTTTGCAACTACCATATCTGCCATGTTTTGATATAGTTAACATTCAGATGAGCCTTGAATTTGTGAATCAGCTTTAACTTGTAGCAAATTTCCAGAAGCAATATTTTCACCACATTTTCAAGCCAATACCAAAACTTAGTGATGAATTGAATTGCATTTGATAGGTACCCAGTATTGGTGCTACACACCCAAAAGATTTTCTTTTATTTAGTCATTTTATAATCCATTTTCTTTCATGATTCACTGTCCTTTGGAGTTATAACTATTAAATTATTCATTATATAACCTTGCTCAACATTTATTATCTTCTCACCAATTTTTTAAATTATTCTTTTTTCTTCTTTATAATAATATGCCTTTCCAGAGCACCCTCAGTTAAACATCCAGCTCTTGATTACGGCTCAAGTCATGATCTCAGGTTTGTGGGATTGAGCCATATGTAGGGCTCTGCACTGAAATTCTCTCTCCCTCTCTGTCTGGCCCTCCCCCATTCTCTCTCTTAAAATAAACATTTAAAAATATAATGTACTTTTCCAACTAACACTTTAACTCATCTCCTTTTCACATATCAGATATGATACATCTCGAAACAAAGCACAAGTAAAACAAGCATATTCCTGACTAATAAATCATCCTATGACCTATGTTAAAATAACTATGCATGACCACTCACCATATCTACTGTTATCTTTTATTCTCTAAGGCATAGCTTTGTTCAAGTGAGAGAAAGTTTGTAAGTTGAAATTTCATGGGTAATTTTTTTTTTACTTAAAAATTTTAAATGGTGGCATTAATAAGAAATGTTTTTGTCTGCAGTATTGGAAAAGCCAAGCAAGAAAGACTTCAGCATTGCAAGAAGTCTAGAATAAGTTGAGGTGTAGCTGTTCAATGATGCCATCAATTACCCAAGATCTTCATGTCTTTCTGTTCTACTAGCCTTAGCACATTGATCTTTTATGTACATCTTGCTGCCTAGCCTCATAGTGACAGTATGGTTGCTGCAGCTCCATTCATCATGTCCAAATCAAGGTAGGGAGAAGGAAAGAGAGTATGAAGCAATAAGATCTGTCCCTTTTTATTAGGAAAAAAGCAAACAAACAGATCTCTGCTGATGTCTCATTGTCTTAAAATATGTAGCATGGTTACTTCTACTTGTAAGGTAGGCTGAGAAAAAATATACTATTTCTAACATCTATATTGACAAAAGAGATGGAAAGTGAAGTTGCCCTAGCTAATCAAAAAAATCCTTCCACAATAATATTTAAGGTACTGTCATAATTAATCTGTCAGAAACACCACAAAATTTACGTGCCTTAATAGTATTATTACACAATTTAATCACTGTATTAAATCTTTACTTATCACTCTATAATGGATGATTTTGCACTGACAGAAGCTTACATTGTGCTTTGTCTGGTCTATATATGCTACATTAAAGTACTCATTTTAAAGTTTTACGTGTGCATATATATGCAGGCTAAAATGGGGAGGGGATGGGAGGTATAGGAGGAATACCATGGAAGAGCTACAAACTTAGCACACAATACTAAAATTACCTGAATTTTATATGTATGCAAAGATAGAACAAGTTTTAATCTAAAACCTCCATAAAAATTGGTTAACCTAGTAGCTTTTGTTAATATATTGGTTACCAGTGATGTATTCCAACTTTGTATAGACTATGTTTAAATGTAAACACTTTGAAGGTAGTAATTACCACCTAAATTTTGGTGAGGGTAAAGGATCACTAACTCAAAACCTGTGCCTCAATAGATTTTGTGAGTTAGCATATTTGTTAAGATGATATTTTAACATTCTCAGTCATTCATACTGGCTTGTTAAGGAAAACTTTGTTATTGAGTCATCTGCTAAATCATTTTATTTGTAGTTGGTGCCTTTTGCGATCACTGTTACATGATTTATCTTGATATTGACACATTTTTTTAATTTGCATTTGACATAAATCCAGAATCCAGGAGAACCAGTAATATGAGTGTTGGTATGAGAATAACAATATACAAATACAAAAACAGCTTAAAATAAACTTTCTATGAATGGAATTTGGAAATTGTTGTTACTTGCAGGATTTAATCAGTTGCAAAAACAGAATGACTAGATTGCTTGACACAACTCTGGGATGATAGTAAGACCATGATCCAAATATCCAGATAATAAATAGGAAGAAATTGTTATAAGGATGTGTAGTGCATGCATATGTTTCTCACTTGGTAATTTTTAGATAAACTCATTACTGCTGTTCTTACTCAGTTTTATTACTTGAGATTTGAGATACCAATCATATGCCCACTTCTAAAATGTTATGAGATCTGTAGATGCAACTTCTATGTTATTATATCAAACTAAATGTGAACTGAGTTGCATTGGGTGACTTCTCATCGAATCAACAACTTTTATCAACAGGGATCAGGTAAAGTAGAGAATTCAGCGGAATTTTCAGTGTTCACTAGAATACCATATATCACATTACTCTAATGAAATAAAATTCGTTCTACATTTATAAACCATTTTGCCTCTTTTTGTAGATTTAACCAATCATTAAAAGCAAAAATATTCCTTAATATTTTTCCTGGGGAAATGACTTATGATAGTAATATATAAAAGTGCTAAGGTTTCTCTATTTAAACATCACATTTTGATTTTTTATTGTTAACCATCCTCCTGCTTCACTCAAATTGGGAGACACCTTTACATACATACATCTTCCAAGAACCCCAAGAGAAATAGGAAATACAGCCTGAGTTGGGAAGAATCTATAAGTACAATGGATTTAGGTTATATTCATCAAGGTACGCTACCAAAAAGTTAGTAATTACAGCTGAAACTCAGAATATAAACAACAGATGTACATTCAAAATAGGAATAAAGAGAAGCAGATGTGGGTGGATAGTTCCCAAGGTGACAGCACCAAATGGTTGGAAGCCACCTTGACATTAATGAAAGTCATAGTAGATGCTAATATAGAGCAACTAGAAAAGTTGCCAAAATTTCTTGAAGGTAAGAGCTAATACTAATAATGGACAAGTAATAACCATTTCCTTTAGAAGACTTACTAGAAGTAAGTGAAATGCTTACCCCAATATCTGGTGCATTAATAATAACTACTTACTAGTTAATAATAATTACTTACTAGAAGTAAGTAAAATGCTTATCCCAATATCTGGTGCATTAATAATAACAAATACTAAGATAAAGAGAACAGTGAGAATTACTGGCAGTTCCCCACATAAACTCTCCTTGGACTCTTCTGATGAGTTGGAAAGGCAAGGCCTCTAAGGTAGAACTCAAGAAATAATCATACAAAATTCTGACTTTCCAATTATCTAAAAAAACCAAAAAAGAGTGAGAAATAAATCAAACTGATCTCAATAATGATTTTTTAGAAAGGTCAACTGAGATGTAATTGACATACAATAAACTACCTAGTTAAAGTGTTTAATTTTATAAGGTTTGATAGATACTCCTACCATTATCAAAACATTATCAAACCATTATCAAAACCATTATCAAAAAGAAAGAAAGAAAGAAAGAAAGAAAGAAAGAAAGAAAGAAAGAAAGAAAGAAAGAAAAAGAAAAGAAAACCTATCATTCCTTGTGCCCCTTTTAAGCACTCCCTCCCAATCTTTCTCATCCCCAGGCAACCATGTATGTTTTCTGCCATCATAGGTTTAGTTTTGATCTTCAATTTTTTACAAATGGAATCATACAATAGATACTGGTTTTTTTTTTGGCTTCTTTCACTCAGTGTAATTATTTTGAGATTTATCCATGTTGCACGTGTTCATTCCTTTTTATTGTTGACTAAATATCATTGAATGGTAATATCACAAGTTGTTTGTCCATTTACCTATTGATGGACGTTTCAGTTGTTTCTAGTTTGGCACTATATAGATAAAGATCCTATGAATATTAATGTACAAGTGTTTAGACATAAGTTTTTGTTTCTCCTGGGCAAATATCTAGGAGTGGAATGACCAGGTCATATGGGCAATATGTTAAACTGTTTTTTTCTTCCTTGTGAAAACTCTTAGAATTTACTCTTTAACAATTTTCATATATACCATACAGCAGTATTAACTACAGTCACGTCATACATTATATTCCTAATACTTTTTTTTTTTTTTTTTTTTTAATTTTTTTTTTCAACGTTTATTTATTTTTGGGACAGAGAGAGACAGAGCATGAACGGGGGAGGGGCAGAGAGAGAGGGAGACACAGAATCGGAAACAGGCTCCAGGCTCTGAGCCATCAGCCCAGAGCCCGACGCGGGGCTCGAACTCACGGACCGCGAGATCGTGACCTGGCTGAAGTCGGACGCTCAACCGACTGCGCCACCCAGGCGCCCCATCCTAATACTTTTTTTTAATTTAAATTCAAGTTAGATACATTCAACTTTTTAACAAAATGTCAAACCAGTTTCCACAGTCATTTTGCCAATTTATATTCCTCCCAGTACTGTATGAGAATCCCAGTGTTTCATAGCCTCACCAACCCTTAGTATGGTTAGTCTTTTTAATGTTATTCATTTTAGTGTATATAAATAATGATATTTCATAATGGTTTTAATTTCCATTTTTCTAATAAGTAATGATATTGAGCGTCTTTTCATATGCTTATCATGTATATATCTTCTTTCGTAAGATTGCCATCCCATCTTTTGTCTAAATATTTGGGTTATTTATATCCTTATTATTGGGGTATAAGAGTTCTATCTATAGTCTAGATATAAATTCTTTATCAGAGAGACGTTTTCCAAATATTTCCTTCTAGTTTCTATCTTATTTTTCATTCTCTTAACAATGTCTTTTGAAACACAGATCTTTTTTATTGTGATGAAGTCTAAAACTTAACATTACTTTTCTTTAACGAGTTGTTTTTGCTGTTGTATTTAAGAGCTATTTGCCTATTCCAAAATCAAATTTTTTTCTCCTGTTTTCTTCCAGAACTTTTACCATTTTAGGTGTATAATTGATTTTGAGTTAATTTTTATATCTGGTACTAGGTATTGATTGAAGTTTGTGTTTTTGCATATGAATATCCAATTACTTTAAACACCATTTGCTGAGAAGACTCTACTTCTGTTAAATTGCCTTTGTGTCTTTGTCAAAAATGAGTTCTTATGTGTGTCAGTCTCTTAAAAAATTCCCTATTCTGTTTCATTGATCCATTTGCCTATCGGTATATCACTATAACAGCATCTGGATTATGGGAGCTTTATAAAAAGCCTTGAAATGAAGTAATGTTAGTTTTCCAACTTTGATTTTCTGTTTCTTTTTTTTTTTTTAAGTTCATTTATTTTGAGAGAGAGAGAGACAGAAACAGAGAGAGTGAGTGGGGAGAGGCAGAGAGAGAGAAAGGGGAAGTGAGAGAATCCCATGCAGGCTCCCTGCTGTCAGTGCAGAGCTCAATGCAGGGCTCCAACCATGAGATCATGACCTAAGCCAAAACAAAAATGGGACACTTAACCAACTGGGCCACCCAGATGCCTCGATTTTCTTTTTCAAAACTGTTTTGGCTGTTTAAACCCCTTTATATTTCCATTTACACTTTATTTTTTTTAAGTTTATTTATATTTATTTTGAGAGAGAGAGGTAAGGGGCAGATAGAGAAAAAAAGAAAGAGAATCCCAAGCAGCTTCCGCACCACCGATGCAGAGCCCAACAAGGGGTTAGAATTCACAAACCATGAAATCACAACCTGAGCCAAAAGCAAGAGTCGGATGCTTAAACCAACTGAGCCGCCCGGGCACCCTCCATTTAAACTTTAAAATTATCTTGTTAACTTCTCCAAAAGCATTTGGTGGGATTTTGATTCGGTGCTGAATCAAAAGATCAATTTGGGCCAAATTGACATCTTAGCAATATTGTGTCTCCTGATCCATGACTATGATGTATCTTTTTGATTATTTAGGTGTTCTTTAACTTCTTTCAGCACTGATTTATAGTTTTCAGTTTTCAGGTCGTACACACATTTTGTCACCTTCACCCCAAAGTATTTCAATTTTTATGTTATTAAAAATGGTAATTTAAAATTTTCATTTTTGATTGTTGCTAGTATATATAAATACCATTAATTTCTGTATGTCAATTTGTGCCCTACAACCTGACTTAATAGCTCTATTAACATTTTGATAAATTTAATCAGATTTTTAAATGGAGGATCATGTTGTCTATGAATAGAGTATTATGTCTAACTTTCTAATCTGGATTCCTTATATTTTTGCGGGTTGACTTAAAATATAGGTTGGAACTTCCCTTGAAAACTTGAATAAAGCAGTTAGAGTGAATATCCAGTCATGTTGCTGATCTTAGGGAAAATGCATTCAATCTTTCACCATTAGGTGTAATGTTAGTGTGAGTTTTTTATAAGTGGCCTTTATCAGGTTGAGGAAGTTCTTTGTGTTCACACAAGGAGTGTGAGAGTTTTTGTTAGAAATGAATGTTGAAGTTTGTCAAATGTTTTTCTGCATTTATTGAGATGGCAATTTGTTTTCTTTTTCTTTTTCAGTCTATTAACATTTTGAATGCAATGCCTTACATTGATCTTTTTTCAAATATTAAATACTTAGAATAAAACCCATTTGGTCATGAGGTATTTATCTTCTTAAATAGTATCGAATTTAGTTTACTAAAATCCTGTTTAACATATTCACATCTATATGCATGAAGGATGTTGTTTTGATCTTTTCTTTTTTTGTATTTTTTTTTTTTGGTCTGGTATTTCATCAGGATAATGCTGACCTCATAGAATGAATTCAATGTGTTCCCTCCTCTTTAATATTCTGGAATATTTTCTGTGAAATTGATGTGTTGGGTAGAAATCTGATGTGTTAGATAGAATTTACCAGTGAAGACATCTGGAAATATCTTTGAAATAAAGTTTTAACATATAATTTCAAATACTTAATAGATGTATGGTTATTTATTCTATTAATTTTTTCTAAAGTGAGAGTTGACAATATTTTTCAAGAAATTGACCATTTTATCTATGTTGTCCAATTTGTTGTCAGAAAGTTGTTCAAAATATTCTCTTATTATCCTTTCAATTTACAATTTACAATATACAATTTTCAATGTATAATCTGCATTGATGTCATCTCTCTCATTCCTGATATTAATAACTTTTTTATTCATGATTAGTCTGGCTATTGGTTTATTAATTTTATTGATATTCCCAAAACACCAGCTTTGGTTTGATTTATTTTTCTCTATTGTTTTTGTTTTCTATTTAATTGTCTCCTACCTTCATCATTGCATTTCCTTTGCTTACTTTGGGTTTCATTTGTTCTTTTTTTCTAGTTCCTTAAGGCAGAAATTAGATCTTTGTTGTTTTTTTAAATGCTTATTTATTTATTTTGAGAGAGAGAGAGAGAGCAGGGGAGTGGGAGAGAGAGCTGGAGACAGAGAATCCCAAGCAGGCTCCTCACTGTTAGTGTGGAGTCTGACACAGGGCTCAAACCCACAAATGGTGACATCATGACCTGAGCTGAAATCAAGAGTCGGATAGTTAATGGACTGAGCCACCCAGATGTCCCAGAAATGAGATCTCTGAATTGAGATTTCTGTAATGTAAGCATTTCCTGCTGTAAATTTCCCTTTACTACTACTTTAAAGGAATCTCATAAATTTTGATAGGTGGTATTTTCATTTTAATTTCAGTTAAAATACATTCTAATTTCCTGTTTATGTCTTTTCAATGATTACTTAAAAGTAATTTGTATGTGGATTTTTAGAAAATTCTCTTTTTAAAAGATTTAAATAGTCAGAAGAAAATTTTATAAATCTGTCCATGTAGTTACTACTTTTGGTTCTCTTCCTCTATTTGTGTAGGTCCATATTTCTATCATATTTTATTTTCCTTCTGTCTGAAAGACTTTAACAGTTCTTATATTATGGGCTTGCTGGTGGTACATTCTTTCTGCCATTCTTATATCTACAAAAGTCTTTATTTTGTCTTTATTTTTTTAAATATATGTTTGCTGGGTATAGAATTCTAGGTTGGCAGTGTTTGGGCCTTGAATTTTTTTTTTTTTTTGTACTTTAAAGCTGAACTTCAGTGCTTCAAACATGGTTTTCCACTCTTCTTATTTGCAGTGTTTCTGGTGAGAAACTTCCATCTTTAACTTTACTTTTTGTTTAAAACCTGTCCGTTTCCATTGGATTATTTTAAGATTTCTCTTATTACTAGTTTTGAGCAATTTGATTTTGATTTGTGTGTGTGTGTGTGTGTGTGTGTGT
Source organism: Prionailurus viverrinus (assembly GCF_022837055.1). Classification (NCBI taxonomy): domain Eukaryota; kingdom Metazoa; phylum Chordata; class Mammalia; order Carnivora; family Felidae; genus Prionailurus; species Prionailurus viverrinus. The sequence goes on along the minus strand of NC_062567.1, from coordinate 47,245,270 downwards.
GTGTGTGTGTGTGTGTGTCTTTTTATGTTTCTTGTTCTTGAGGTTAATTGAGGTTCTTATATCTATGGCCTTATAGTTTTACTCAAATTTGGAAAATTATTGTCTATTATTCACATTGTTTTCTTTTTTCTTCTTGGAATTCAATTACATGTACAACAGGCTGTTTGAAGTTGTCACTCAGCTCACTGACAATCCATTTTAAATTATAGTTTCTCTTTTGTTTTATTATAAAAACCTTCTATTGCTATGTCTTTGAGCTTGCTGTTTTTTTCCTGCAATTTTCAATTCACTGATAACTCCATCCAGCTTATTTTTGATCTCATACAGTTCTCAATACTTTGTGAGCAGGAGTTACTATTCTTTCTAATCCTTTTGGGAGTATAGTTCTTTGACCTCCTCCATGTTGATTTCAAAATGAAATTTTAAAGTGCATCTATCATGTCCAAAATTATCCAGAGGAAAGTTTTTATGTTAATAAGAAAAAGAGTTTCTAACCAATTAACCAGTCTGTCCCCTAACATTTGTGAAAATCACATACTATTTATCTAAAGAATATAAGTTTTATATAAACCTAGAAAACTCCTAAATATACATAAATACCCTGTGTTCTATTCATCTACCTTGACAAGTATAACCCCATAAAAATCTGAAAACTCATATTTCAAATGTAGAATTCTCAAGGTTCTCATAATTCATTGCTGGCATGTGATGGCTGAATGAAAAGGACCAATACTCAGCCTTTTGACTCTGTTCAGTTGTCCTTCTTGCCCCCTCCCCATCTTCCACCCCTTATCTCATCCAACCCTGGGCTTTGTCTATTCCTTGAGGAGTTTTATGCACATGTGTTTGAACACGACCCACATCCAAATACCTCAGGTTTGGAGGTGTCTATAGCAGGAGTACAGTCTTCTCTTGAAATGTTACGTTCAGGGAATTATTTTTTTTCCTTTTTTTTACCAATTAATCACATCAACTGTATAGCCAATCCAATTTAAATTTCTTCTCTCTGTTCCAAAATATATCAGAAGTGGGGCGCCTGGGTGGCGCAGTCGGTTAAGCGTCCGACTTCAGCCAGGTCACGATCTCGCGGTCCGGGAGTTCGAGCCCCGCGTCGGGCTCTGGGCTGACAGCTCAGAGCCTGGAGCCTGCTTCCGATTCTGTGTCTCCCTCTCTCTCTGCCCCTCCCCCTTTCATGCTCTGTCTCTCTCTGTCTCAAAAATCAATAAACGTTAAAAAAAAAAAAAAACAAAAAACAAAATATATCAGAAGAATTAGAAAAAGAAGAGTCCATAATTAGGAATTACTATTGCTTAATTGTTTTCTAGGACCAAGGAAGGCTAACAATGATGAAAGATGAAATTAAGAGAGACAGTGACAAGAGGGAGGGGAGCGTCTGTTTCTGTCTCTGTGTATCATTCTGGAATTAGAAAAACAATTCCAAGCAGGAAATTAACTGTACTCTCCAACACCAGCTTTTGATATTATTTTTGCTTTAAAACATGTGAGAAATTCCATTCTTCCTCCCCTGTCTCTGGGGCCATGTATACTTTCTCACTTTTAGTATGTACTTAGGTTGAAACAACAAACCATATAGAAAAATGAATTAAGTCCTACAATTTCAGAGACCCAAGTGGAGATTCAATTACATCAAAAAAGTTTTCCTATCTATTCTTTTGCTGATGGGTACCACGCAGTGAGGGAAGTCCTTCTTCCAGTCAGGATTTTGATTCTTCATAGGTATTAGGGGAGGGCTTCTCCTCCAGCTCTAAAATTCTAAGAATCTATGACACAGTGACCAGGGATCCAGCATTTTCCAGTCAAGCTTTTACTGTCTTATAAACACAAGCTTAGCTTCCATGGTGAAAATCAGTCATTTCCTTCTAAATTATTTATGAATTCAAGAATCATACTAACATGGTACTTAAGACTACAGACTTAAATATAAATAATTTCTGTTTTAGAGAGCAGTTAAGTTTGGGGAATTTTTACCTTTAATGAGTACAATTTAAAACTTTTAACTTGATGACACATGGTCCTTTAGAGGTTCTCAACTGTCACTGAATGTAAGAGTGATGGGAAAAGGTAGACACTTTAGTTTCTCTCCATAAAGGAAGCAAAATGGAAACTGTACAGGTTGAAGGGAGGCAAATTGTATTATTTGCTCAGTTTTATTCTGAACCTAAGTTCTCACTGAAACAGGTTTTAGAGATTTGTCTCAGTGACTTACCTTAAGAATATTTACATTGGGGCACCGGGGTGGCTCAGTCGGTTGAGCGTCTGGCTTCAGCTCAGATCATGATCTCACAGTTTGTGGGTTTGTGCCCTGTATCGGGCTCTGTGCTGACAGTTTAGAGCCTGGAGCCTGCTTCGAATTCTGTCTCCCTCTCTCTCTGCTCCTCCCCCGCTCATGGTCTGTCTCTCTCTGTCCTTCAAAAATAAATAAAAACATTAAAAAGATTTTTTTAAAAAAGAGTATTTACCTTGTTTTTTTTCTCTGAATGTCAAAGTATCGTTTCCCTGTGCCTTTATCAAGGATGCATCAGTCACATTAGATAACCTGCTCAGAGTGGCAAGTACACGTTTTTTCTCTTTTTCCTTAATTAGTCAGAAATCTTGCTTCATAAACATTAGGCTCCTTTTCCTTTGGTCCTCAAAAAAGTTGCCTAATGGTAAAGTATTTTAATCTTTTCTATGTAAGTAATTTGTCGTTTTAAGTTTAGCCTTCTGGCCTCTTTATTTATCACTGCTGAACTCAGTTCTTATTGCTAGGAAGATTTTCTAATGTTTCATTTTTCCATCTTTCTTAAAAATAACATTGCTCTATAAAACAGCTAATGTTCTCACTGGGCAAATGGAAAGAATCCCACATCACCCCAAAACACATTCTTCCCAGTAGAAATATATAAATAGACTCCAAGCAATGTTACACCTTTTCCCTATGAGTGATTTCCTTTAAATGTATTCTACCTCTTTCATATAGCCACCTGCCATTTTTGCTTTATTGCAGCCAGAATGTTTAAAGGCATTGCTTTTAAATATCTTGAAAGTTTTCCATTGATAAGAGAAGGTAGTAAAAGCACTTTTAAATGAACAGTAACACACACATCACAAATCAGGCATTTTGATATCATCTAAATTCACATCATGTGGTAAAAGGAACTCCAGTTTAGCTGGGATTCTAGTCTGTATAGAACGGACATGGGGAAAATTCAAGGTTGTTATAGTTATCAACTAGGTCATGGATTGTGTTGATGTGTATGTGTGTATGTGGAGTGTGTGTGTGTGTGTGTAGTGAAGAGTGAGAGTGATTTACATGCAAAATATCTAAATATAGCTTTGTCCCAATAGGGCATTGCAGAAATAAACCAAGAAAAAAAATTATAGATGTTTGTTAATTTTAAAATATTTCACTTTTTATAAGGATGACACTTATTAGCTATTTATTTACAGCATGTTATTGAAATGAATTATTTTATCTTTCAAAAGGAGAGCATCTTATGGTTTCCATTCTATTTTACCTTGTCTAAAAGGCCACAGAAACAAGATCTGAATGTAGGCACAGACAAGCAGCAAAGATGACTGTCTGAAGATCGAACAGGAGAAAACTGGATTTGAAATCAAAGACTTGCCATTGATCAAGTCTTTATTAGTCCAGGACAAAGGTTTACACACATCTTCTCATTTTTCCTGTGGGTCTGAGTGCAGCGTAAGCTAAAATGAAATCATGCCAGATTTGGAGGGCGGAGGAGAGGACCAACCATATCTCTGCAGAGAGTTAACTATGCATCTGGCCTGTTTTGCTCTGTTCTTTTCTCCAAAGGAAGAAAGGAGATTCTAGCAATTCTGATCATGAGTTTGAAGACTTTTGGGTAACGTTTCATCTGATTTTGATAGTCCTGAATAGTATTGATGAACTTTGTAGAAATAGCTTTAAACAGGAAAAAAGACGGGAAATACATGTGGATTTAGTGGCATTGATTGCATCGACTTCAAATGCAAAGGCAAGTTGTTATTATTTTTTTCCTCTGTTTTTTTCAGTTCTCTTCTTCATAGTAATATCTTAGTAGATAGGGGTTTGGGTGCATGTGGAGAAGAAAATAAAAATTCATTGAAAATTATGCAATATATGGTAAAGGATGGTAGGACAAAATGTGTATTACACAAGGAGTTAAATAAGCACAACTTGGAATGATATGCCATGGCTCCAAAATTATAAACATATTCCTTCTGACTTCCATAAAATGTTTTCTGAGTGATTATTCAGTTTCCGGCAATTATACATCCCTATAATCAAGATTATGTTGATCAAGAGGGTGATGCAAAGGAGGTGGGTTATTCATTAAAGGATGTAATTTTGGGTAAATTCAAAATTCCCAAAACAGAACATGTCATATACACATCAGGTGCTTTGCTCTGGCTTATACATAGTGGGCTAACAGGAAAAATAATGTCATAAGTAGTCAGAGCACACTAATATGGAAAGATTGAGATATATTTTATCTATGGAGAAGGGACATTAATCTTTATCTAAAAAATGTTGTGTTGGCAAGTTTATATTTTTCCCCAGAATATTTAGAGGAAGAGAGAAGTATCAACCACATTCTTTAAACACAGCCATGGGCCAGTTCTGCAAATGAGCAGCTCCAATGTGAAAACACTTTCAAAGTTCTAAATGAGTTGTCCCTGCGGTAATAAAGAGGGGACATTTTACAGTATGACAGTATGTAAGACAGCATTGTCAGCTGTAGTTTATTTAAAGCACGAGGCCTGTAACAGGAAAATAATGACTTTAATAAAATTTACTATTGACTTTGTAGGCTAAAATCTTTCTGTCATCAGGAATGCAGAAAAACAACCTGTCTGAAAACCCTTCAGTTAAATATATTCCTTTAATATTTCAAAGCAACTTGATTTTTTTTTAATATATATGCTACTTCAAAAGACACTGTAGTAGGGTGGAAATTAGTATTTTTAATAGAAAGTTGGTATTGCTTACATAAGGAAAAAATCGGTAATGACCTATGACACTGTCAACTGAAAGCAACATTTGAGGAAACTGCAAAAGCAGTTAATGCAATTCCTTGAAAAGCTGTATAAAGCTGTGTCACAAATGAATGATTTATAAATTACTCAATGTCCTTCTCATCTGAAGGATATCTTTTAATCATGCGGCATAGTCCATCAGTAAGAACGCCAAAGAACTTGCTGGGTATACATGAAAATCTACAGCATGTTAACGAGGTTGGGGTCATTTCTGAGAATTGGGGAAAGTGGGAAAACATATGGCCTGATTTTACTCGCCAGCCAATTTGATTAAATGCAGTATAGATTGCTTGTAGTGTGTAAGAGAGGTCATGCCCATTATATGAAAAGCTGAAGAAATTCCATTCCTTTAATGTTTTACATAGTTAAAATAAACTGTGGTAAAAAGTTTCCCAACAGTGTATGACAGCTCAATTTAGAGGTGAAGCCTTTTAATAAAACCTCATGAAATGAATACTTTGGTTTATGCACTCTGTTTGTGTTTCCCACTGGAGTGCTTAGCATTATGAAGCTGTGGTTACTTGCTTTACTACTGCAGAATAACATCACGAAAGGAGAGACCAAAGCTTTGTATCAGAAAATATCCAGAGTGAGTAGAAATGCTGATGGAGAAACCTTAATTTAGAGCTAAACTGCTTTCCTATTTGCCTTTAACATGCTATTGTAAAGTATATTGGCTTGAATTACAGGATATTATTTAAACAAAGGAAAAAAATCCACAGGGGTCTTTACACATTAACCTATAGCTTATTTAAAGGGAAATTATGAACCTCAGAATTATATACTAGTGATTTTTTCTAAGCTTTAATAAGAACTTTAAACCAAATCATGCTTTTCTGAATTAAGTATATATATGTGTGTGTGTGTGTGTGTGTGTGTGTGTTATTTGGAAGAGGGAAAAGGCAATGGAAAGAATAAAAAGCAGTTCATTTGTATAGAGATTCTGGCACCAACACTCCATGTGGAACCAGAATTCTACTTCAGTACCACCTAATCTCAAAAATAATTCTTAGGGGACCCAGTCTGGTGCCTTAAACCAATTAAATGTTCACTATATTCGCTTTCGCAGACATAACTCTTTTCAAGGGCAGTCTTAATTCTGATTGTCTTTCTTCCTAGCTGGGGTCTCTGGATCACTCTAAAACTGTCCCCCAATGTGAGGAAGGAGGTCAGGAAGCTGGTCCATTGTTCCCCTGACCATTCTGACCCTTACCTCTTCTAGAATTTCCGAATATTTGGCCTGACAGCAACTACTGTAAGATTTAATTAGGTATTTTATTTTACATATGTGAATGAATTTAAGGGGAATTTTGAGCATGGAATACAAATATATGTATTTGTAGCCCACCTTATGTGATGCCTATGCAATTTTGAATCCATAGTCCTCCTGGGGAAATGTGGTTACCTTAGAAAATGCATCAGATCATTTTGACAATATATGTTGCAATTTGTAAGGTACCACGTTCTGAGATATCTGTTCTCAGATATCTGTTTTGTGCTTGCTTAGTAACTTCCATTTGTACCGTGTGGGAGGTAGTATTCATGACTTGTTTTTCTATGACTGTCTTTAATGACTTGCAAATACAGGTTGCAAGTCACACTACTAATTGAGAAAACAGCTATGTATTCCTTAGCTACTCTGGAAATGGCAGGTAGACTGATTCTGAACTATGCCAACTTACCCACAAGTAATGGGCATACATAGGTGGCATATGAAAGGTGTGTTTTGGTTGTAAATAGAATTGTTTTTCTATGACAGTCTTTAATGACTTACAAATCTAAGTTGGAAGTCACACTACTAATTGAAGAAAACAGCTATGTATTCCTTAGCTACTCTGGAAATGGCAGGTAGACTGATTCTGAACTACGCCAACTTACCCACCAGTAATGGGAATACATAGGTGGCATACGAAAGGTGCGTTTTGGTCGTAAATAGAATTGACATTAGGATTTAAGAAAGTCATCTGATGGAGATACAAATGTGAGCATGTTGCTTTTCAAGGGCTTGAGGTCTTAGTTCTCTGGAATGCCAGAAGAGTATATTGAAAGCTTGTAAGAAATGTCCTCAATTAGTCTCACAAGACTTCTCCATTCCCAGATTTCCACTTAGAGTTAAATAACGTAATGATTCTGCTCCCCAATTAATCTCTAATTTACCTGCTTTTCTTTGTTAAAATATGATTCTAGACTGGACCACTTGAGGCAACAACAACAAAAGAATTTCATAAATCAATTACATTAATAATGTTTAAGAAAGGCCTTTGATTTATTCATTCTCCCGACAAATATTTATTGTGTTCTATTTCCCAGGCACAGGTTAGAGCAGGGACCAAAATAAAGCCTCGGCCCCAAAGGAACTTATTTTCTATTGAAGAGACAGGCAATAAACAGATAAATAAGTTAATACATGTTTCCAGGTGGTAAAAATGCTATGAAAAGAAAGTAAAGCAGGATAAGGAAAATGGGGCCTTGGGGATTAGGAGGAAGAGAGCAAAGGTTGAAATAAAAAAGCCGAGAAAGTTAGGGACCGGTGCTTATACCCTTTACATGGGTCAGTACGATGGGGGGCGGCAGTGGACACAAATTGCCATCTGATCCAATAGACATTTCACTTACTCAACAACAGACTAATAAATCCATCCACAGGATCCTTTCAATAATCCCATCTTGTAGTTAAAGTCCCAAACCTGCCAAGAGATCTGTTTATGTAAATACAGATTGGTTTAAAATTAACTTTCAGGCCAAACCAGTTAATTTGTTCCCAATGTAATCATTAATCATATAAAATGGTGGGGTTATGAAGGGTATTGGCATAGCAAAAAAATGGAGTTTTAAATATATATTATAGTTGTAGAGATAAATAGCCCTGGCACAATGCTCAAATGTCATTTTAATAGATCTTGTTAAAAAGAATACATTGCTAACCATATTACCAATCCGTAAGATTTAAATATCCAGCAACCTGAAGCCAACTGCTTTGCAGTGAATTAAAAGCAGAAGACGGAACTGGGAGAGAGAAGACCTCTGTTTAAGTCACGGTTCTGATTGGGAAAATGCATTTTGTTTCCTCATTTCCACCCTCGAAATGACTAAATTGTGAAAGAAATCTTTAGATACTCTGGGCTAAAAGGAAACACCACAGATTCATACTTTTATGTGTGCCACAAGTTTACTCTGGGAACATTTATAATTTGGGTTGATGACTTTGGTTTAGGTGCTTGAATTGTTTAGAATGGAGGGAAAAATGTGTTCAATATAACTCAAAAATGTTTAAAAAATGCTAGCTGACTCTGGAGAAGCTAAGGAACTTGGTATTCTCAAAAAGCATTTGAGTAATTAATGACTGTGAGTGCAACCACTGGTGTGGAAACAAAACCAGGGTTTGGCTATGGCACCTCTCAGCCAGTATGGGGACAACAAAATCATGACATTGAAAGGAAAACAAAAGAATTTACTGTATAAAGTTTGGAACAATCAGAAAAAAAGTTATTTCTATAAGAGGAAAATAGTTTATGTCTATCTCACACATTTTCTTATCACTTGTTGTAATGCAAATTTTACCTGTTTTGGATTACCTACTTTGATAGAGCCCATATTTTTAAGGTAGCTTAATATCCTCTGATATTTGTTTCATAAGTATATGTATATACTTATGTCAAGAAGTATATAGTTCAAATCAAAACTGCTTTTATAACAACATTAACAATGGCTAATATCTATTGATAATTGTTAAGTAGGTTTTTAAAAATCGTCATTGCCTTTATAAAATATAACAATGTTAATTAAGTGCCATTATTATCTCCACCTTCCAGATGAAGTGAAGAGAGATTAGAAAGGTTAAGTATTTTGTACTAGGTCACACAACTAGTAAAAAAAAAAAAATAACTGAATCTTGAACTTGAACTATGAGTTTCTTAACTCGAAATCATACTGTTTAAACCAATTACTGTGCTACTGCTGGTCATATAAATTGGTAGGTTAGTATTAACATTTCCAACTTAAAATTTTTTTACATTCATTGATAACAAAGTTGGATTTTTATAAGTGAACAAATGTTTAATAAAGCCATTTAAAATGGTAATCATATTTAAGGCTACATGTAAATATCCCAGCTAGAAAGTATGCCTACATTATTTATCACAAATCTATTTTTCTTAAAAAAAAAAAGAAAAAGAAAAAGAAAACAGACATAAGCTTAGTTTTCTTGAGAAAAGTGGTGCCTCTCACTAGGGGGTGTTTTGGAAATTCTCAAGGGTGATCTTGTCACAGTAATGTCACAAAGGGGTAGTACTGGCACTTAATAAGTGGGGAGCAAGATGCTTCAAGCCTTGCAATGAATAGGATAGTGCCACACAATTAAGAAAATGCCTTTACATTTTTCTCAAATTTTGAAAACACCATCAGAAATCCATATAATGAAAACATTCTTTATAATTATCTGAGCCTAGAATTTGTCTGTGTTTGACATGTGTACAATTTTTACATAGACTGGATTTTCCAGAAATGTAACTGTAGTGAACATCTTTGAAAGATTTTAGTTTATTTAGTTTGAATTTTTTTTTAAGTTTTATTTATTTATTTTGAGAGACAGAGCAAGTAGGAGAGGGGCTGAGAGAAGGAGAAAGAGAATCCCAAGCAGGCTCTTCACTGTCAGCATGAAGCCCGATGTGGGGCTCAAACCCATGAACCATAAGGTCATGACCTGAGCTGAAACCAAGAGTCAGACACTTAACTGACTAAGCCACCCAGGTGCCCCTAGTTTGAAAATTTTTTAAGAGTTATTAACTATATTTGGAAATCATGTCACCTCCAACATGACATTCATGGTATTTGAGTCACCAGTCTTCATTTGCATCCTACTTCTTCTGTGGCTGTTAGATAGAAACATGATATAAAGAATGATTGAAACTCTTAAACAGTAGAATAAGAATATTATTTAACAGCAGAAATATATGAAATGCAGGTAATGCCATAATAAAGGTATATTTATAGTTCATATTCGTATTTATATTCATTTATTATACAATGATAAGAAATATTGTGAAGATTACGTATTGGATTTCTCTACTTATTATTGTGTGGCCAGAAGTTTTCCACTCCTATTCTGATACTGCCTATAGAGGCCTACCACATAACTATGGCTTCTTCCTCTATTACTATTTTTTTCATTTCAATCCATCCTCTGTCTTCTGTCACCTATCAAAGCTAGAATTTCTAAGGTCTGTTCAAGTATATGGTCTGTTCAAGTATATGAGGTGTTCTCTTTAATGTTTATTTATGTGTGTGTGTGTGTGCGCGCGCGTGCGTGAGAGAGAGAGAGAGAGAGAGAAAGAGAGGGAGAGAGAGAGAAAACGTATGCGGGGAGGGGCAGAGAGCAAGGGAGACACAGAATCCAAAGCAGGCTCCAGGCTCCAAGCCGTCAGCACAGAGCCTGACTCAGGGCTCAAACTCACGAACCACATGATCATGACCTGAGCCAGTCAGATGCTTAACTGACTGAGCCACCCAGGTGCCCCCTGACTGTATGTCTTGACTTTTACTGGGAATTTAAGGTAAATGATATGCTTTGTATGATTCTTTAACATTAGTCCATTCTGTTTTTAACATAGAAAATTATTTTACAAGAATACCATACTTCTATATCTTGGAGGACTGCTAGCTCTGCATAAATTAAGACCATTTCCCACTTTCTATTATCACATACAAATATACCTCATTTGTCAGAATTTCACGTTTTTTAAAATTCTAGTGTCCACATGGTTGTTCTGCCCCTTTATTTCCCTATGCTTCTTCCATAGAATGATATTTTAAAATATCTGTTATTAAAAACATTTAAAAAAAAACGGGGGGGTTGCCTGGGTTGCTCAGTCAGTTGGGTGTCCAACTTCGACTCAGGTCATGATCTCACAGTCCGTGAGTTCGAGCCCCGTGTTGGGCTCTGTGCTGACAGCTCGGAGCCTGAGGCCTGCTTCGGATTCTGTGTCTCCCTTTCTCTCTCCCCTTCCCCTGCTCATGCTCTGTCTCTCTCTGTCTCAAAAATAAATAAAAACATGTTTTAAAATATCTGTTATTAAAAGAAGATATTGTGTCAGGTAATACAGAACCATTGGGTGAGCCTCAAAAGCCAAAGGAAACAGGTAGTTATTATTTCAGGCTTTAATTAAAAGAAAGTCTTGTTGGATTTCTGTTTTTAATTATTGATGTAGCAAAAAAATAAAATGAGGTGGAGAAAAATAAATGTACACACTCGGTGCTAAATAAATGCTTTCATAATGGTCACGATTGATAGTTGATCATACAGAAGATGCTGCATTATTCCATTTATGAGGTGTTCTCTTCTGCATCACTTGTACATCCAGACAGTAATTGTAAGCCTATACATCATACATGTCAACAAATACATCACCAGTGGCATTACAGGGTTTCAGGTCTGGCTTTCACATTTTCCTATGATAGACATACATATGGAAACAATAATCCTCCTTAAAAATCAGATCGTTTAGATATAAAATAGAGAAGTATGTCATATTAATTTTCAAATTTAGACTATCTCGATTAAAACAGATGTAACTTTAAAAATGGAAGCGTGTGAATATAGCAAGCAATTTTGCAACTGATAGCTGAGAATGCACTAATCTATTTAAATATATTTTCCTTTTATCAATCTATGGGATTCTGGAACCTAGTTATCACTTCAAACCGATAAAATTTGGATGGCACTATTTGAGCAGTCTCAAATCTTTGACCCTGCCTTGGCATGCGGTTGCAGGATAAAGTTAGCTTTACTTTCCTTAAATGAACAGGAGCAGACTTTTTTCAATCCCTGCTCATTACCCCTCAAATCATTTTGAGCCAATTCATAGCCACTGCTTTGCTGTATATCACTCTAAATCATGGGTATAAAAAATAGTTTGGAGGGAAAAAAATTTAAACGGTAGCAAAATGTCAGTTTCAAGGGGTGTTAAAAGGAAATTTAATCAACTTTCAACACATTGAACACCACCTTGGCATTAGACATCATAGATTTCCTTCTTACCTCCAACTTCTGAGGCTTATTATTAAATACTTTCACAGCAGCAAGATCACAAAAACATTAGACTGCTTGCTTACAGGTATATCCGACTTAGTAAACTTAAAGGGACACGACCAAGGCTGGTAAAGCTGAAATTAGACCTATCGGCTTTATTCTGAAGCTTGGGCGTGCACAGTACGCTATCTGATTCACTTTGCCTGCCAGCTTTGTTCTCTTGAGCCAGCAGGAGGGATTGACACTTAGGAGGATCTTTCTCTTTTAACCTGCGTGCTGCTCCTGACAGCTAAGCTGGGCAAGTGGAGCCTGGCAGACAGCTAGGACCCTAGGTTTGTTGTTATGGGTAACTGTTCGGAAATTGGCATTTTAGATATGCACCTTGTGGCAATTAGTTCAAAATCAGGAGAATTACTTAAACTACATATATGACTGCCAGCATAATTTGTGGGGTCCGGTACAAAATGAAAATCCAGGCCCCTTGTTCAAAAATGATTAAGAATTTCAAACTGGTGATAGCAGAGCATTAAACCTAGCAAAAGGCCTTCTAAGATAAACATAATCAATTTGTGACTACATACATTGTGCATCCATGAAGATGGCTATGTTACACAATTGTTCCTTGACTGAAATACACTTATATGATTGCAGCAGAAATCATTAATGTGGTTATATTCATAGCCTAACAAATAAATATATATAAATGACAGAGAAATAGCTTACTGAACTCTTCCTTATGTACAAACCCAGTCTAGGTGAAGAATAAAGAATCTAGGAAAATAGGAATTTTTCTTGTAATTTTAAAATGGCACACGGCGCCTACATGGTTCAGTCGGTTAAGTGTCCGATTTTTGGCTCAGGTCATAATCTCATGGTCCATGAGTTTGAGCCCCATGTCGGTCTCTGTGCTGACAGCTCAGAGCCTGGAACCTGCTTTCAGATTATGTGTCTCCCTTTCTGTACGCCCTTCCCCTACCTGTGCTCTATCTCTCTCTCTCTCAAAAATGAATAAGCATTAAAAAATAAATAAAATAGCACATACTGAGACAGTTTCATATTTAACTCGCATGAAATTATTGGTCTATCAAGCATCATATTCCAAAAGATCCTGAACAATGGAATGTTAATTCCTTTAGAATTCATATTCTGAAATTTTGGAATAGCTTTATACTGTTTGGGTGTGGATATTTTTAAAAAGGAGTAAGCTGTTTTTCCCATTTGTGGAATATTTTAAAATTTTGTCCTAACCAAAGAAATCTAAGAACTGAGAGATTTCTAGACTGTGGCAAATTGTTAAATTTTATTTCTTTTGGTTCTAAGGAGCTGAACACTGGCTTTTGAGAATACTTTTAAACTAAATTGTCTTTCAATGTGTGATACACTGCATATTTACCAAAGCCAAAACATTATTCATTCATCCTTTATTTATCTGCTATATAAAACACTGCAAACTTTTTTTTCTTTTTGTAATACCCATTTCTTATAAAAATGTTGTCTCTTCAACAATCAAAGGTAATGTTTCATGGGAACTTCTTAAATTCTCCCAAGGTATTAAAGTTTTAAAAGTCTTTGAAGAAAGCTAACATTGAAAGAAAATAAATATTTCTAATAGGATTTTAATTATATTAGGTATAAACTTCATTTAAATATTTCTACTGTTGTGTGTCTTTACAAGGAGTTAGTATGGGCTGAAATGTAGAAATTATGATAGAGAATAAGGTCTCTTTGGACCCAATGTTTAAAAAAAAAAAATGTATGTTCTCTTTATTCAATTAAAAGAAACTGAATACCAACTGTCCATAGAAATGTAGATACGGGACACAGAACCTGGTTAAATGAGAGTATTTTTTTTCTGGGATAATAGACCATGTGTGGTGGGGAAATAACTTTCCTATGAAATATGCCTGATAAAAATACAGACAGGATTTGGTGACAGATGAGGGACATTTAATTGGGACTAAGACGTTAAAAAGGCTTTATGGAGTGTAGGATACTTGACCTGAGTCTAGATCTAAGGTCTGAAGGACAAGTAGCCATTAGCCTGGCAAAAAAAAAAAAAAAAAAAAAAAAACGTGGAAAGGCATCCAGACAGAGAGATCGGAAGGTGTAAAGACACAGATATGTATAAGAGCTTGTCATCATTCAAGGACTGAAAGATTCATGTGCCTGGGGGCTTGTGAGGCTGTGGCAAAAGTTAAGGTTCTAGAAATAGTCAGAAGGCAGAACAGGAAGGGATTTCTAGGCCCTGTTAAGCAACTTGAACTTTATTTTTAATGCTTGAGGGAGTCACTGATAGATTTATTTAATTCATTTCCTCTTGATTATAAAATCAATATATGCTTATTTTAGAAAATTTGAAAATAAAACAAAACAAGCACCACTTGTAAATTTTAAACAGGGGATTGGTCTGACCATATTTGCATGTTTGAAAGTCTTCTGTTCATTTAAACAAATGATGATGGATTGGAGCACACCTCCAACTTTGCCAAAGTTAGGCAAAGTAATTCTTGGGAGTCTTTAGGGTATAGTTTAAATTGCTATAAAAAGATCCTAAAATGCAATGTTGTAAATGGGACCAAAGAATCCCCCCCCCCTTAACCTATAGTCTAGAAGCAAGAGGTCATCTGGGGCAGGAGAAAGCCATGCTGCACAAAGTCATGCTGGAATCCAACTGGCCACTGATTCATTTTTTACTATTTTCCAGCAGAAGGGAGAAATAGGATCTTAGAGGAAGTAGATTTCTCCTTAAAGACATGAGCCAGAATTTGTACACCTCATATCTGCTCACAGAACTTGGATGAAACTTGGCCTCATGGCCAGTCAGGCCCAGCAGGAGAGTCTAACTCATGAAACCAGCAGGGAAACATGGGTGTTGGGAGGAATTTTAGAAGTTTACACCAAGAAGGACACTACAGTAAACTGGGGGAGAAATAACAAATGGCTGAACTAAGGGAGTGGCACTGAGCATGTAGAAAAAGAAATTGTCTTAATAAGAAGGAAGGGAAGCTTCCGGATTTCATAGGGCCATTTACAAAGATGGAAAACAGCAAATGGAAGCTAATTGTCAAGGAAGGATAAGGGAATCTCAGATGAAATGAAGCATCAAATAAAGTATCAGACATTTTGGATGTAGAAATCCGGGACTCCAAAGGGAAGCTAGAACTGGAAATCAGATGGGAGAGTCACCAGATGTGGGTGGTAGCTGAAGCCAGGGAGCTTATTGTGGCCCTTACTCCTAATGACTAAGATGAGCAGAAACAAAGACCAGACCCAGCATCAGTAAGAGAAAGATGATAGAAAGGTAGAGGAATTGAGAAGAAACAGCCAGAGAGGAAGATCAGGTAAAGTACCTCTACCAGAGAAAGAAGTAAAGTACAAGCACATCTGAAGCCACAGGTGTTAAGAATCAGTGTAATGGTAAAGAGCACAGGCTCCAGAGTCAGCCCTGAATCCATTCTTTTGGATTTTTTTTTAATTTTTTTTTTCAACGTTTATTTATTTTTGGGACAGAGAGAGACAGAGCATGAACGGGGGAGGGGCAGAGAGAGAGGGAGACACAGAATCGGAAGCAGGCTCCAGGCTCCAAGCCATCATCCCAGAGCCTGACGCAGGGCTCGAACTCAGGGACCGTGAGATAGTGACCTGAGTCGAAGTCGGACGCTTAACCGACTGAGCCACCCAGGCGCCCCCAAAATAAAATTTTAAAAAGCAATAGAAACAAGGCAATTAACTAGTCTCCGTGAGCTCACAGTCTGCCAAAGTTTGTATTAACACAAGAAATTTAAACTAATGGAAGCTCAGTTTCAAAAATGGAAGCCGAATTATTGATTTGCTTTATATAACTTAAAATCTCTCTGATATAACCTGATCAAAAAGTTACACATTCAATTTTCAGGTCACCCTCCCATTCTACCCCACACACAGATACTATTATTTTCATAGTTTCATAGCTGCAGATATAAGTAAGCATGCTATTATTCTCTTTAGCAGTTAAAAAAAGACATATTATTTGTTTTATTATACCCCATACTTCCTCTTACATTAAACCCCACTTTTCTTCCCTCTTGACCAAATCCTAGTCTTCTGTGAGGAAGTGCTCCATAAAAGCAAGAGTACAGAAAGGTAACAGTGATGTCAGATGAGAGCAAATAAGAATAATAATGGTAAAAAGAGAAGAAAGTTATAATAACTAAAATCTTTTAAGTGTTTTTTTATTTTTTAATAATTTAGAAAGAATATATAAAATAAAAATTATTATTTTGTCAAAACAGTATTTTCAAAGTCAAAGAAAATATAAAAAACCTTATTAAATTCAATTCAACCGAATTCTACTTTGTTCTTATTTCATTCTGAATTTAGAACACTGAATTCCCAGTACCATTCTACATATTCTAAGGAATGCAGAATTGATGTATGATGTGTCATCTGACCTTGTAGAACATACGTTCTCACTGGGAAGAAAAATAAAACCAATATGGAATAAACGAAGAGTTGCATAAGTTTAGATATGATTAAGTATCAAGATATGAAATACAGACAATAATTACTATGTCAAGGTCAATGAAGGATGAAGCTGACATAAGATAAACTAGTTAGGAAGACTTCAAGAAAATTTATAGAATGAGTAAATTTTTATAATTAGGAAATAAGAGGAAGGACATTCCAAGAAAATGTTGAGAGGCAAAAATGGAATTAGCATGAATAATGTGTTGCCTTGATGTGACTAGAGTGTTTATGTTGGAAAGTTTGGGAGAATGATATTTAATAGGCAAGATGTGTGTCAGTTATGGACACCCTCCAATGACACAATGAAAACTTCAGACTATGAATGATAAGCAAGGGTCTGTTTGTTATAAGACAACTATTTAGGAATTGTTTGAACCTTAAGTTGATTCGGAGCAACAGTGAACAATCTCTTCCCACTAACTAGAATTAAAAAGATAATGACACAATGAAATAAATCCGAGCATTTCTTTCTTCCAAAGACTTATAAAAAAGTGACAGTTTGCTGGTTTTCTACCCTAAATAAATGTCCTGTATGGCTTAGGTTTGAATATTGTATTTCTGCTTTGTTTTGCAATGTTTGGCTTTTTAAAACTGATTATGGAAAGGGACCAGTTGGAAACTTTTCAGGTTTCTAGTAGCTCTTTATAAATAGTCAATATTTAGTCAATCATTTTTAGAATAAATCCTAAATTTTAAGTGACTTAAAATTCCCTCCAAATTTCCAGAAAATCATGTGTCTTTATAAAAAGAAGAAATATGAAGAAACTTCCATATTTTATGAGATCATAGTGCTTCTAGGTTGGAACAGAGACCTTAGAAATCCCATGTCGCACTTTCCATATGTTTTGATCACCCTCCTATGCTGGCAATTGGTCACAGACTTAGGTGTGAACACTCTTAAGTTTGGTTTATTGTACATTTAAGGTGTTTTTGTTGATAATGACATGCTCACACATACACGCACACCCTACCTTCAAAAAATAGCCTTCCTGAAATTTCTAACTCTTGGTCTTAGTTTAGGGAATGGGAAGGTATAGGAGCTTACAAAAAAAGATGAATAGATGTGAACAGTGCTTCATACCATAAATTTTCTCTTCTGTAGGTTAAATATCTCCAATAATAACAACAATTATTGTTGTTGCTGTTATTGTTTACCATTTCTCATATAAACACATGTAAAACCTTTTATGATCTTTACAGCCTCTATTGTATGAATAGTAAACAAATAATAATTGCTTGTTGATTGCTTACATCCCAAATAAAATTCAAAAGTTTTAACCCAACATTGAGGATCACCTCCAGTTTTATCTCAAAATAACTTAATGGCTGTTTCCCCTATTATTTCCTTTATGCAACTCAAGCTGCCACTAAAAACAGTTTATAATTCTCCTAATATCTTTGTTTTACAGTTTTTGTCCTCCTTCTTTGGAATACAGCCCCACCTGTCTTTCCTTTTGACTGTATCCCAATTTATCTACCTTTACAGAACAATTCAACTTAGTTCCCACCTACAAATCTTTCCTTATCATTTTTGCTGGAGGAAATCTCTCTTCTCTCACTCTAATTTTATTAACATTATTTTTTAAAGCACTGCTTATGTTTTACCTTATACTGTAGCCATTGATACATACATCCTACTTTCTTGATGGAAAAAATGGAAACTCAGTCACAAATAAATGAATAAATAAGTGAATACTTATGAGTTATTTGAAATTCACTTATCATCTTAATCACACTCTTCTAGAAGCAATCAAATCTGTTCAGTTTTCTTTTTAAATTTCTATACCAAGAATCCAAGACAAAAATCTGAAAAACACAGTCTAAAATGTTCTGGAATGTTGTGTATATTATAAATGTTCTAATTTAACCAAAGATGTGTACATAAACAATACATATATGTGTACATACAAATATAAAACCAACTCTCACATATGGAGAGAGAGGGAGAGACTCTACACTAATAAAACATATGTTTTTTTCAATCACCTTAGACTACTTTTTTCCTTTTTATATGTTAGCCCTTATTTCCAATATTCCATACATGGCTTAGCACAATGCCTTGAATATAATAAGAACTAAATAAATATTTGCCCAATTAAACTGCATTGCTGAATATAATGACCTAACTATATGAGTTGGTATTTATTTCTAGCAATTTTATCACCACTTTGATCCCTTGTTGCCATCTTGTAAAATCTTTTTGGGCACCCTGGAACTTTCAACCAATGTGTTGGCACTCCCTCTCAAGATATCTAAAAATTTGATTACCATGCCATCATATATCCTCAAACAAGTCATTAGTAAAAATGCTGATATATCCTGCAATTTCCTGTTAGAGATATCCCTCTGGGGTGATAATGTATTCATAATCAGAACTCTTGAAATGCAATCATTCCACCATCAAACTATTTGATTATCTGACTCACATATTTCCTTCATGTTCACAGTTTGGTTGCTGCTGGGAAGTTCAGCTTAGTCAAGGTTTATGTTTCTCAAACCTTTTCCATCTGGGTGGGGAAGAGAGAGGACAAGTGATTAGCTCTTACCAATGTAATAATTTGGGACATGGTACACATGACTTCGAGGACAAGGAGCTTAAGAAGCAGATATCATCTCCTCCTCTCTTCCCCCTAAAGCTGGCTTGAGCAAGCTAGCACAGTGAACTTAAAAGGCATTTGTTAAAGTTAGATGAGCCATAAAATAGAAGGAGCCTGGCTCTCTGAAACTAGCCAAAAAGACCTAAAGGCAAGTTAGCTTAGAACTTTTGGGAAATAAATTTCCTGATGATAAAATGCCCCTTGAGGAGAGGCTCAGGGACTTTTTGCTGCGACGACCATATTACTTCCTATGAGGGAAGGTTCAAAGACAAAGGCCGTAAAATGGCAAAATAGAGGGTTCAAAGGAGTTCGAATTCTTGAAGAAGTCTTTAAGTCAAAGAAACATGTCTGTGTTTGAGGCCTTATATTTTTCTCAGTCTAATAATACTACCATAAAATGACAGGTTAGTCTAGCATCATTTATTTTCATTTAGTATGTTTACCTGTGATTTCAACTTCCTTTTTTTCTGTCAGTATTTTTTAATATTAATTTAAAATTTTAATTATAAAATTTTGTTCAAATGTAATGTCAAAATCATTTGTGTATAGTTTGTTAAACCCATCCTTTGTAAAAACTATGTTTTTGCATTTGACAGAATTCAATGACTCTTACAGACCTGAAAATTATTCACTCAACATTAGCTATTTTTTTTCTTTAAAAAACCTTCTATTATACCAGAGGAACAAGACATACATATAAACTCAGTAGATTACCAAAAAGAATCCAGTCTTATTCCAAGTCACATGGAGTAGAGAGATGGTATAAATATTATTTATTATTGGATCACTTTGAATCAGTGTCAACCTACTTTGCATACACCAGAAATTATCCTTTAAAACACTCTTACTTCTCTCATATACCCTTCCCTTCATTGAATTCCTACCTCCCCACCCTGTCTTCCTTTTGATGCCACGCCTCCTTTCTTTGTCAGAAAATCCCTTTTGCCTTGGAATATTCACCCTTTCATAGTAGTCCACCCATATGATAAACAACCTCTCCCATATAATACTGGATCTCTCATAGCACAACCACCAACAAAACTAGCTGATGCCTCTAGCTTTGCTTTTCTTTTTCAAGATTGCTTTGGCTATTTGGGGTCTTTTGTAGTTCCATACAAATTTTATGGATTGTTTGTTTTAGAGTTACAGGCCAGTGTCCCTGATGAACATGGATTGTACCACCACCACTCGACACCCAAAAAACATATAACCCAGTTAAGAAATGAGCATAAGATATGAATAGACATTTTTCCAAAGAAGACCCACAGATGGCTAACAGACATATGAAAAGGTGTTCAACGTCACTGATCATCAGGGAAATGCAAATCAAAACTACAATGAGGTGGGCACAATCGACATCACCATTACCATGAGTCCCATGCTAATAAGATATTCAGATTCCAAAATTCTGATCTCAGATTTAATGGTGAAATAGCCAGTTATGGATGGGAACCTAACTGCCTAGAACTATGGAAGTGGCAGTTGACTCTTCATTAATGTATTATCAGACCTCTAAGAGTCTTCTTGTCAGCTATGGTTAGGAAGGGTTTTTGTTTTTTGGTTGAAAAGTTTTAAATGGACATTTTGGAAATTCATAGCATTCTTATTTGTGTAGTCTGTAAATGAATTTTTCAGTTCTACCTTTCTGAAATACCAATTCTATTTAACCTATTAAACGGATTCCAATCTAACTCCCATTTTTCTCTCTAAAACTTGTTCAAATCCTCTTTCTGCCAATTAGTAGTTCAATGATCTTTTAGAAACATTTTAATGTTTGTGCCTGTTTTAGTTTACCTGAGCCTCAGTTTACTTACCTGTAAAATGAGAATCCAAATGCCCATCTTGGTTGATAATTGACTGGATATAATGAGATGATATAGGTAAAGCGTGGATATTTAAGAAAAAGTAGTAATTATTCTTTTTGGCATTTCTAATTCTCTTTATGCTTTAGATCACATTTCCAAAGGAATTTCTACTTCACAACATAATTATAATTAGTTTTTTGGCTTAACTGCTTTAAATCGATGCTGTCATAAATTGCTAATTTTCTAAGAACTGAATTAAGGTAAGGTAGTCTTAAAGTAAAATTAAATTGTTGTTTCTTATTTTACTAATTCCCAGGAAAAAGTAAAATGCTTTCCTAAATTTTATACTTTTATTTTATGCTTTTCTCCCTATAAATTTGGTACTGGTAGTGTTTGCCAAGTAGCACAAGCAGATGATATAATGAAGAAGCAACTAGAGAATTAATAGGAATAGACAAACTGGGAAGCATCATTTCTTACAAGTAGTTTTTATTAGTTCTCAATGCTGAAATTTGCATAAATTAATATTTTCTGCTAGTTACATTGTTCTTAGTGTACCTGATAAAGTTGTATACAGATTCCTATTCATTGTCCTCTCTAAAGAGCACCGTGGCTTCTTGATGTCTTTGAAAATACTCCACTATTCAGATGATGCAAAAATTCAAAGATATCTTTCTGATTGATATACATTAATAAGGCTTTAGTTTTTTCAAGAAAAAAATATCTTAGCAGAAGAAATTTTTCTGACAAGAGATAATTCATTTTTTTATTAGTGTCCCTATTTTAAGAGGGTGATATTTGAATAGGAAAACAAGAAATAAAAACAACTAATACAATCAAGTTTTACCACATAGAAAAATAATTCATTAGTGTTTAGACTGTGTTTTGGTATATTCTTAGAATGAAATAATGAGTCATATACATAAATGTCTTATAGATAAAGAGAAAGGTACAGAGCAGAAAGACCTTATTCTTTCAGTCAATGAATTGACCAAAATAATTTTCAGAAGGCTGTTGTGAAACAGGTAACAAGATCCAATCTTCCAAAGATTATGTTACCACCCTGCCTTAAAAATTTGGTCCCTATGTGTGGCAGTAAGCATTTAATGGAGTCTGTGTCATAAGGTGTAGAAGTCATCCTTTTATCCCATGGATATAGTCAAAGAGATGAGAGCTATGAATTCTGCAACCACATGAGACCAGGTCACCAAGAAAAAAACATTTTATCTAAAAAAAAAATCTTTCTCTAAAAGGTCCTTTAAACTACTCTCTGCTGACCTATGAGGAGTCACTTGATAAATTACATATACTTAGCTATAGCTAATTTCTATCAATTTAAAATAAAACAATCATTTTCTATGTACAGAATAAATGTTTTTTACTTATCAAAAGATTTTATTGCATAGAAGTCCTCTAATTTGTAATGCAATTTGAACTTTTTCTATGTGATTATTTTGTATTTTAGCACTTCTAAAATTATAGAAACATTACCTTTAAGGAACTCTAATTTTAGATTTTATTTTCTTCTTTTACATGAAAATATAAAATAAACTTTTAAGTTAAATTACATTTAATAGGTTCCAAAATGGTGTACTAGAGAGAGTATGTGTTTTAAAAGATAACCACTTTCTGTGGTATTTAGGTAAAATGGTCTTTAATATTTGGGAATTCATATTTATAGGAACATTAAAAATTAGGGAGTATTTGGCAGAAATGCAATAAAATAAAATGTGAGAAGATTAAATCTTTTAGAAAAATCTGAAAAAAATGATTTAGAGCTAGAACAATAATTCATCCTTCGGATATAACTCAGTAATGAGAATGATGGAACTTCTCCTTCACCTTTGCTAGAATTAGAAAAGACATAGCTTGAAGAGAAGAAAGACCATAAAAGGAGGGAGGATGAGAATCATTCCCAGTTATCTTCAGTTAGGAATGTGGTAGTCACCTCAACTAAGGCCTACTCCTCTGCTACAAGGATTTTACCAAAGTTCTCAGTTTCAGTTCTTTATAAGAAAGGTTCAATTTATCACCTACCTAGATATTTTAAGACATTGGTCAGACATGTCCCACCCCCATTTAAAAAACAGTAAAACTGAGAAATCAGTTTACTGTGCTCTCAGCACCCTTTCAGACAAGTGCACTCTGGGAAACCTGACCTTCCATCTTTCCTGGGAAGCTTTGCTAAGCTCCCTCTGTAGGCTGTCAGGTGTGCATGCATGGGTTTCCAAGACCCCCAGTGCCACCTGGCTCATGTCATCCCACTCCTCACTTCACTGACTCTTCTATTTTCTGCCCAGGTTTCCTAAGGTAAAGACAAAAAATAAAACCAAAAAACAAGTTTCCTGAAAATGATAGTTTCACAGGAAGTTTCTCTTTGTAAACATCTAAACCTGAAATTGGCTGAGGAAGAAAAGAATGACATGTAATTGTCTGGAATCAAGATTTGAGAGAAAACATTTTTCTTTGCTTTCAGAACTGTAGATAAAAGGCCAAGTCCATAAGAAGAGTTACTATCATTTACTCCCATTGCAAGGTCACCTGAATGTTGCTCAACAAAACCCTTTAATTTTTGGTCAACTTTGTTTGTTGATAAAGGAAGAAGCACCAACTTAGGAGTCAGAATATGAGACTGATACAATCAAATAAGGATTAAAGGAGACAATATTGGAGAACTACTTTGCAGGGTACCTAACATTACTATTATTACCACACCAGTAATCATAAGTACCAAAAGCCTATTTTCAAATATTAGCCTTGCCACCTACTGGATTTGTGATAGTGAGCAAATTAATAAACATTCTGAGCCTCAGTTTCCACTCTGTAAACTGGGAATAATATCTACCTAAAAGGTGGTTAGGAAAATGAATTCAGCCTGTTTTTTTGGTAAGCTCTCAATAAATTAAAACTACTACTTATTTATGATTTATTAGAGTAGGACAAAGAAAAGACAGATTTCCCACTAGGATGAAGGAATTTGTGATATAGGTAATAGTGGAACCTTTTTTTAAAAAATTTTTTTTCAACGTTTATTTATTTTTGGGACAGAGAGAGACAGAGCATGAACGGGGGAGGGGCAGAGAGACAGGGAGACACAGAATCGGAAACAGGCTCCAGGCTCTGAGCCATCAGCCCAGAGCCCGACGCGGGGCCGAACCCACGGACCGCGGAATCGTGACCTGGCTGAAGTCGGACGCTTAACCGACTGCGCCACCCAGGCGCCCCAGTGGAACCTTTTTTAAAAAGTCAGTTTATTACTTGAATGTCTGAGTAAAGGCAAGGGAAAAGAAAGATAGAAAATGAAGAGAAAAAAAAGAGCATTAACATACAGTCTATAAAATACGTTCCTTAATCAGGCATCCATATTTATTAGATTTTTAAAAAGCATCCATTGCCTTAAAAGGTTTTTGAGAGCTGCGCTATTTTTAATAAAGTCTCATGTGAAGCACCAAATAAGCTCTTAAAAAGCCTGGAAGTGCAATTCCATTCAATTTCTATCAATAGGAATTGCCCAGGTGTAATGTGCTTCATGCAGCACACATCCAGGGAATGAACCCACTGCATTCTTAGGCGCTGAAGGCTTTGCGGTGCCCTTCCTGGGGAGCCGTTCCCAGAGTGTGTTGGAAAAGATCAGAAAGCAAATATGGAAATAACTAGCATCTTTTGATTTTAAAATGCACCTTGTTGTGCATTTACCTGGTTGACATATGAATGAAGACTCAAAGCATCAAGACTCGCGAAGTAAGGTTTCATAAAAAAGTACTACTTTCTTCCCAGATGTAACACAAATAGCTAAGCTGTTACTAGATGCTTTTCTCTCTTTTATGATTTTAGGAGAGGAAATAGGTTAATTCTTATAAGCGGACCAATTTTTAAAATACGGCATGTTTTGGCTGTATATTTTTATAAACATTTGGTTTCTATTATTCATTGCAAATTTGTTCTTACATATTAAAAATGCCTACTTTGTCTTTTTAACAGTCATGTAACTAGTGTGTGTTTGATATAAGAGGAATGTTTTATAATTAAGAATATATATATATATATATATATATATATATATAAAACATTACATTATATGTACTCAAACCTAAAGTCAGCCTAAATTAATTTTCAAAAAGTTGTAAAATACCGTGTTCAGATTCTGTTCTCTCCAATGGATTAATCTGAAAAACAACTGGGACTCAATTTAGAATTTCCTGGCAGCGAGCAAGAGAAATGTCAAACTCACAGTTTTACTTTATTGAAGGCCCTCTTAGGAGTCCAGTGAAAAGAACTGTGTGTGCCTGGTAGCCAGAGAGCAGTGGGAGGTAATATTTAGTTTATTAATGTGTCTTTGATTTTTTTCATAGTGTTGATGCCTAGTATTAAAAACCAGGACCTTGATCCAATTTTCCCCTCGCCCTCCCTCTAATGGAAAAGAGCTATGAAAAACAGATAAAGTTAACAAGATGTTGCATAAAATCAAAGTGCATTTCAGTAATCCCAAGATATTCAATACATTCCATTTGCTTGTGCATTGGAATGGCTCAGTAAATTATGTTCCACTTGTAAATATTGAATTTTAATATCCAAGTGCCAACAGTGCACAACATTCTATATATATTAGATAACATTCTTGTCCTCTGGAAGCTTAAGTTTTTAAAAAACAAAACTAATAATTTATATTCTTGATGTTTTCCTTATTTTATCTTTTATTAAAATGGCAAGAGCCATGCACTTATTAGCTGTGTATTAGATCTAAGTTGCTTTACCTTTTATATTGAATTGGACTAGATTTTGAGAAATCTACATAAGGGTAAAAGGTGAATCTAGGAATCCAGAAAATTGTATTGCTAAATCAGATATAAGCTAATAAAACTATTGATAATAATTTAGACAATTGGTAGACAATTGGTAAAATAAAATTATAGTAGATTTTTTGTTGTGTTCTATCAATAAACTCAAAAAGCAGCCACCAAAATATCGATGAAGCACATGAGTCTTTTGTTGAAATACTAACTGGATTATGAAAATTAATTGTATTATTTAATGCTTTACTGAGAATATTTTAGTGGGATGAGACGAAGAGAAGTAAATGACTTGGAGATATGCCTGAAACTTAATTTTCATCTATTCAGACACCAGCTACCTAGTCTTCCATATGATACCACAAGAGTATAAATTACTAGTTCTAAAGGGGGATCTTTGGGAAAACCCATGTGGCCTAAATTACCTAAATGACAACAAAGTTCTCTTGAGCTTCAGGTTATTGGTGATCAAAGGAGAAGTTTTGTTTTGCTTTTGGTATATTTTGTAGACTAATGTTTGGGGACTTTTATTCCTTTGTTGATTAGAAAAACACTTTATTTTTTAAAATATTATTTGTATAATGTTTTGTTTAGAACTGCTTTTTCAGTCCATTGATAGTCCTTATGCCAATGCTTAAATTCCAATCTTCATTCAACTCTATTTCTCTCCTATCATCCCCCTCTATTTGGGAGAGGTTTTGTTCTTGGTTTACATAACTTCAGGCTGCCAAAATAAAATATGGGTCTATACTTGATTCACAAAATAGATGAGTCAAACTCATTGTGCTGACTTCCTTATGTTTTGTTGTTTTGGTTTCGCCTGAAATAATTTTGATGACGCAGTATAAACTTAAAAGAGATGATCACTGCTCACCTTCCGACACCACTTTTGATGAAAGATCTGCTGCCAAGACTCTGTTGAGAGGCAGGTGCCATGTTTTATACCGTGCTTGGTCAAAATAAATATAACAGGAATGGCACGAGGTGAGTTGAGGCCACAAGAAGTCAAGATCCATTTGCAAGTTTAACTTATGAGAAAATAGAAGCAATGACTAGATAGAGCAGGTGGTCTTCAGGGAAAAATGAAATAGAAGTGTGGATTCATTGAAAGGGAAGGAGTGACCAAGACCAAAGGACAGAGTGTGAGCATGGCTTTGCTGACCCCGGAAGAAGTATGAGAAATGTTGTTGCTTTCTTTTAGCTGACTTTGGGGTTCACATTCTAGTAGGTATGTCTTTTTATGGAACTCCTTCTTAGTTGAAGTAATTTGAGTCATTATTCCCTACAATTGAGAAAAGTCCTCACAAAGTAACTGTGGACAATAAGAAACTGAGTCTTGAAATATTAAGTAAAATTGGGAAATCACACAACCATTGGTATCACCTTGTACAACCTTTACATGTAACAGATGTTTACAAAACATGGACATTGTGCTTAAAATGATATCATAAAGAGTATATATATCAAAATGTCAATAGATGGCCTGTCCTTAATGAAAGGACATTCATTTCAGTGAATCTTACTGATATTCTTTAGGGTAGGGATCAGCATGCCTGTTTTACAGATGAGGAGACAGTTGTTTGTCCAAGATTACATGGCTGATATGTCTTTTTCTGCCAAGTTAAAACTCTTTGTAAGTAAATTATTGAGAGGTGTGGTGACTGTAGAATTCTCTGTTACTATGGCATGCTATCCTTCTAAAACTAACCTAGCGACTGTAAGTAGTTTTAAAAAATAACACCATACACTTGTAGAAAATATTTCTATTTTTCACGTCTATGTGAAGAATTTACTTTAAAAAATTCTTCTAATGATTTGGTTTGGAAGGAAATGAGGCTAACGAGGATGATAATGAAGTGGCGGTGGCGGTGATGATGAGTGCCTAAATGCCTATTAGTCATCTCAAAATGAATGCTCCTCAAGTACCTCACTTGGCATTCCCAAAACAGAAATCATCTTGCATCCCAAATATGCACGCTGCCAATAATTCCCAAACTCAGAAACAGACTTGTTCTAGCCTCCTCTGCTTAACTCACCCCGACATCCAAAAAGTTATGGTCCTTTACAACATCTGTCTTCTGAGTGTCTAGGAACAGCCACCCAAGTCCATGACTCCATGTACGGCCTCTGCTTAGACCATCAGCATCTCTCTCTTTTGAATGTCTGAGTAAACCTGCTAACTAGACCTTCTGAATCCTGCCTCTTCATCTCAGGGCAGAATGCTTCTAAACCCTTTTTGCCCTAGGCAAAGTGAGCTATCCCAAATGAAATTTAAACATTTTATTCTCCTGCTTTAAATGAATCAGTAGTTACAGTCCACAGTTCATAACATGAATTACTAGTTTTCATCTGACTCTCTCACTCCACTCTGTCTTCACTCCAGCCCCATACCACACTCTCTCAGAACCGTATGTGTTGGAATATTGGGTTACCACTTACATTACTATTGCCATCCCTGCTAATAACTGCTACTACTACTGCTGCTGCCCCTACTGCTATATTAGTTGATATCAGAAAAAACAAACTAATACAGTTTTATTCTGTCTTGGAAAAAGTTCAGAAGTAGGGGCTGTAGGGCTCCTAGAGTGAACTGTGGAATAAACGATTCACACTCCCTTTTTCTTTTTTTTTTAATTTTTAATGTTTATTTATATTTTTGAGAGGAGAGACAGAGTACAAGTGAGGGAAGGGCTGAGAGAGAGAGGGAGATGCAGAATCCGAAGCAGGCTCCAAGCTCGAGCTGTCAGCACAGAGCCCAAGGCAGGTCTCGAACTCACAGACTGTGAGATCATGACCTGGGCTGAAGTCAGACACTCAACTGACTGAGCCACCCAGGCACCCTACACTCTCTTTTTCTTAAAGCTCCACCATCCATCTCACAGTCTAAAATTATTCCTTAATTTCCAGCTATCAAGTCTATATTCCAACCAGCAGGAAGAAAATAAATTTTCCATTAGTCTCTCACTGGTCAGAACTTATCCATATTATCACTCCTGGACCCAAGGTAGGCTGGGAAATGTAAGTATAATTTCAGAAAGTTAAGTGCTCAATTGGAAATCATTCATTCATTATCTAAAGTAGAAGGATAGAACATATTTTGATAAAATAGCTAGAAATCTCTCCTCTACAGCTGTCACATACTGAATACTTATTCTAAAATTGATAATGCATACTTTATATTATCTTATTTACTCCTCATAATATCTATCAAATGCAAGATGGTATACCCATCTTACAGATTAGGAAACTGAGTCTGAAAAGATGATATAACTCACCCTGTGTCATACTAGTAAGTGCCAAATATGGAATTTAAACTCAGATTTGACTCCCAATTCGATATTCTTCCCACTATACCGGGTTGCCTCCTCATTATTTCTTAAAAGCTAAGCCCTATTCCAGGCATTGAGGATACAGAAATACAGTTTGTGTTCAAAGAGAACAAATCTAAAGAGTTGGGTAGGTGTATAGGAGTCAGAAAGGGATCCATGGAATAAATGAAGATTGCACTTCTGTTTTCTCTGCCTGGAAAGTGCTCTCTTTCCTGTTTACATAAGCACAGCCATATTTTGCCAGCCAATTCCTGCTCACGTCTCAGCTCCAACATCAAGGAGTCAATTCTCAGCTCCAACATCAATGAGTCTGGCTTAGGGGTACCTACCAGGACTTCTCTTAGGCTCTATGCAAACCTCCGCTGCGATATTTACCCAACCAAGTTGTAATTCTTTTAATACAAGAGTTATCTCCCAGTACATTGAGTTCAGGGACTTTTTTTATATCATTAGCACCTAAGACAGTGTCTCACACATGGAGATAAAGCTTTTCCAATGTGAAAGACCTTTTGGAATATGAGTCATCACATACTAATTTATACATATAGATAGCCAAAAATACTTTCTTATATTCCAATGAAATGAAAATATGCATTATAATTAGCATATATTCTTTGTCTTTAAATTTTCTTTAAAATTATGGGAGATTTTATTTGTTCTGCAGATTTATTTGTTCTGGAATAAGCTCTAACTTGGTGGCACAATTAAATCATATTTATTCTTGATAAATGTGGTATTCATAATTTCTTATAAGCTTAATTATTACTGGTACCTAAAGATAAACATTTTCACCTAAATGATTAATTTTTAATTTTTTTTTAAAAAAGTATAGATTAAAGTAACAGTATTATTGAGGATATAAAAACAGTATAATTAAAATTATTCACTATCTTCACTCTCGTGTGTGTGTGTGTGTGTGTGTGTGTGTGTGTGTGTGTGTTGTATCTTTACTTCTAAAGTATTTGCTGATATTTTGCCCTCATATGTTTGCAGTTTGGACAGTTGCATGTGTGGATGCTCTTGTTGGTGTTAATGCTGGCATTTCCTACATTGTGAACCATATTGAGAAAAATCGCAAATACAGCTAATTATACTCAGTGTTTCAATACATCTTGACCTTTTAGAAGATATCTAATGGAAAAAGAATCAGTTCTTGGACAAACCAAATTTCTTAATAAGCTTTATCTTGTATCTCTTGAACTTTTCCTATATTTTGATGTTAGAGAGTATAATGTTGCCCATTACAGATCTAAGATATTTGAAATTAGGACAGCTTTTCTTTTCCTTCCCTTCCCCTTGAATGTCTTTTGTTTTATTTTCTCCCTCCCTCCTTCCCTCACTTCCTTCTTTCCTTCTTCCTCTCTTTTGCTTAACCAAGCAGACAGCGATTGCATTAAGACAACTTTCCAAACTCAAGCACCACGATGAAATAAATTGAGAGTACATTTCTAGTGCAATATATGACTTATCTGTGTTTCAACTAATAATATCTTTATATAAAAATCAACAAGGGGGGGCGCCTGGGTGGCTCACTCAGTTAACGGTCAGACTTCAGCTAAGGTCAGATCACAGTTCCAGCACCACGTGGGGCTCAGAGCCTGAAGCCTGCTTCAGGTTCTGGGTCTCCCTCTCTCTCTCTCTGACCCTCCCCACTCACCGTTCTGTCTCTGTCTCTCAAAAATGAATAAACATTTAAAAAATTAAAAAAAAAAACAATTAACAAGGTGCCTTTATTAAAAGGTAACTTTATAATTCCATGTAGTCTCAACAATGTCTTGAGGTGAAATTGTTCCCTTTCAGATGAAGACTGGATTTCCAAAGGTGTAAAGTAATCATTACATCTTATTTTTCAGATGAAAATGTCCAGGGTACTTTCTAGCCAATACAAGAAAATGAATCTTGACTCCAATTTCAACTTTAATACCTACCTCACCCCTTCAGCTTCGCTCAGTTGGGGCTAAAAAGAAGCTTCCAGGCATGGTGTTTTAGTTTTCTTTCTGAAGTCTATAAAGCTTTATTGTTAGCCTATAACTCTCATTTGTGCTTTTTTCTGAAAGGGGAACAATTGTTATTAGCTTTGGGATGGGGGATTTTGAATGATGCTGGATTAGAGAATCCAACATATGCATTATTTCTCAATCATTAAAGCCTTAGAAAGAGTTTTATTGTGTCAAGTTCCAGCATACTCACTTGCCTCCATAAACCTGTATATGTTCATCATGTACTTTCTCAAGCTAATTTAGACAAATACATAT
This sequence comes from Prionailurus viverrinus, assembly GCF_022837055.1. Lineage (NCBI taxonomy): Eukaryota > Metazoa > Chordata > Mammalia > Carnivora > Felidae > Prionailurus > Prionailurus viverrinus. The sequence continues at coordinate 47,213,918 of NC_062567.1, read as the reverse complement.
TTCCTAAGCTGACGATTCCTTATATTATGCTTAAGAGCTAGTTTTCTGAGACCAGTGTATCACTTATCTGAGGAAAAGGTCATAAATGGAAAATTATCATGTATCTGTGCCCTGAAAATGCCTAACTTGAAAATATAAGCATTTTCCTTAATCTGATGCTGTCCATTTTCATGAATCTTTCTAGTAACAACGACAGCATGCTGTCTGTCATTGCACATGCCAGGCTATTTTCACTGAATATTACCACTCCACTGGAATCAGCAAGCTACACTATTGAGAGACAAGTGTAGGAAGTTCAAAGGGAACCAAATATGAAAAAAAAAGTAACATTTGGTCATTTTGGAAAGTAGGCATATGTCTGTCTTATTATTCATTGTATTTGTCAATATTTTTTTTAGTTAAAGAAGGAAAGAATTAGAGAGACATAAAACCAGAAGGTAGGGGTAAGAATGGGGTCTTATGGGATGATAGTACTAAAAGATAATTCAGAAAGCCTTGAAATAGGCTTGTAGGGGCCATCAATACCCCTACATTTCATCTAGACACTTACTAATAACCCTAGTTTGGTTGTCTCCGACACTCAAATATCATCAGTGAGTTTAGTTAGGAGGTACTTTTATCCTAGAAATCTGCACATGAAGGTTCATTAGAGACTCAAGTTTATGGGTTTTTACAACTCAGCTGTGTGTCGGGGGGGCCGGCGGGGGGTTGCGTGCGCACACGCGCACACGTATGCGGTTCTCAAGAGAAGTCTCCCATAGAGACAAAGGTTTCAGTAACGGTAAAATATGAACATAAAATTAAATCTTTCCACACAGCACAAAGACCTAGCAGAGGCTTGCCTGGATTCTGGTCACCTTCTAAATGCCTGCAGAAGTCACGTAAGGGAAAAAAAAAGTGATCCTAGAAATCCAGAAGACAGAGCTTAAGTTTTGTTGTCATTGTTCTCTGTGGGGTTTTTTAGTATTAAATTTAAGATCTTTTAAAAAAATTCTAACCTCCATGGAAATCTTTTATCATAAGGTAGATATGGATTTTAAACTCTGTTATTAAATCAATCAAACCTCCTATTTTATATTAATTTAAGAAGACACAATGCATGGCAGGAGCCACTCCAGAAATATTTAATTAATGACTATCATGCTTAAGAGAAATCTGTGTCAGAAATCACTGATATAATATAAACTTAAATGGTGGAGAGGGAAACTTTGTGCAGAGAACATTCCACTATAGGCTTTAAAGATTCTGTTTTCTCTGAGAAAACAAGTTGGGGAGGTCTAATCAATCCAGAAAGGCCCAAAAATGTAATTGTAAGTGAAATCCTACTTGGAAGTATATTTTTTTCTGTTGGTGAAATAAATCAGCAAAAGGAAATACAATAAAAGGAAAGAATTAATTCTAGGAAGTATCCTAGAATGCAAGCTGAAAAGCTACCTTGGTATCCAGTGTTAATCAACTATCATATACAAAGAAACAAAGAATAAACAAAGTATACCATGTATTCATGTATTTCAGTCTAACCTTGATCAAGCTGCTCCTTTATTTTTTTCTGCTTTATTGAGATACAGTTGACACATAATGGTATGTATGTTTAAGATGCACAATGTGCTGGTTTGATACGTTTATATATTGCAAAATGATCACCACATTAAAATTATCACCTCACATAATTATCATTTACTTTTTTGTGATGACAATGTTTAAGATTTACTCTCTCAGCAACTTTCTAGTATGCAATATAGTACTGTTAACCATAGTTACCATGCTGTACATCCCCAGAACTTACTTAATGTTACAACTGGAAGTTAATACCTTTTGATCACCTTCATCCATTATCCCTGCCCCTGGCAACTACTAATACTAATCCTTTGTTTCCATGATTTGTGGAGAGTTATTTTCTTTTGTTTTGTTTACATATAAGCTGGAGATGGTACGTTATTTGTCTTTTTCTGTCTGACTTATTTCACTTAACACAATGCCCTCAAGGTCCATCCATGTTGTTGCAAATGTCAGAATCTTCTTTTTTTATGGCTAAATAAAATTGCATTGTATATATGTACCACATCTTCTTCATCCATTTATTGACATACGCTTAAGTCGTTTCCATATCTTGGCTATGGTGAATAGGTTTCCATGAACATGGGGCTGCAGATATCTCTTCCAGATCTTGTTTTCATTTCCTTCAGATATTTAGCCAGAAATGGAATTGCTGGAGCTTTTGGTAGTTCTGTGTTTAACCTTTTGAGGAACCTTCATACTGTTTTCCAGAGTGGCTGCACCAATTTATATTGCCACAGCAGTGCACAGAGGTTTCCTTTCCTCCACAGTATTGCCAACACTTACCTCTTGTCTTTTTGATAATAGCTGTTCTCACAGGTGGGAGGTGGTATCTCATGGTGGTTTTGATTTGCATTTCCCTGATGATCAATGATATGGACTACTGTTTTGTGTACCTGTGTGGTCCTTTGTATGTTGTCTTTAGAAAAATGTCTATACAGGTCTTCTGAGCATTTTTAATCAGATTTTTTGCTATTGCATATTAATACTTTATCAGATATATGGTTTGCAAATGTGTTCTCCCATTCAGTGGGTTTCGTTTTTATTTTATTGATTTTTTTTTCTGTGCAAAACTGCTCCTTTATTAAGGGTGGGTCCTGGCACTTCTCTCATTTCTACTGTGAGAATCTCAAGGCAGACAGACTGTTGCTCAGGAATTATTCTGTGGCTATGATTAAACTCATAATTGTAAATCTAAAGTGTAATCTAGAGCATAAAATCCATAAAAATCACAGGATTTTTATGATATACATATGTTAGTAATTCTAATGCACAGTGATTTTCAAGGGGGTGCAACCACTGCCTAAATGAAGTCTTTTGTTTGATTTTGTTTGTTCTTGAATGTAACCAAAAAGCTTTTGGTTGCATGACTGAACTACATTGTGTCTTTTAGAGTCAAATAGTTCATTCCAACCAAAATTTAAAAGACAAGAAACTCTGAAATTGTCTTCATCAAATGGATCTTCAAAACAACACCAATAATAACAATAATAATAAAGCCCTTTAAAAAGATTGCTCTGCTTAAAAGATTTATAATAACAGATAAGAAAATTCAAAATATTTTACTCCTTAAGATTGCTAAATATGTTAAAGTCCCTATGTGCTTAGGATGAATTTGAACTGTGGACTTTTGCCTGCTAAGTAAAGAATTGTGTATTAATTATAATGATAACTGCACCTAAAATTTATTGATATCTTAATTACTGCCAGGCATTATCTTTAAAAATTGGCATGGATTATGTAATTTAATGAAGTGGCCCTCTGAGATAGTCCACATAGGGGCTGTCATTCAACCCATTTTAAGAAGGGAACCTGACCCGTAAAGAAGTGAAATCATTTGCCCAAGATCGCATTAAGAAAGAGGGGGTAGGGGCGCCTGGGTGGCGCAGTCGGTTAAGCGTCTGACTTCAGCCAGGTCACGATCTCGCGGTCCGGGAGTTCGAGCCCCGCGTCAGGCTCTGGGCTGATGGCTCAGAGCCTGGAGCCTGTTTCCGATTCTGTGTCTCCCTCTCTCTCTGCCCCTCCCCCGTTCATGCTCTGTCTCTCTCTGTCCCAAAAATAAATAAACGTTGAAAAAAAAAAATTAAAAAAAAAAAAAAAAAAAAAAAAAAGAAAGAGGGGGTAAAGTTAGCATGTGTGCCTGAAGACTCTTATGCCGTAGTCATAAGAGCTTTGGAAATAAAAATACCTGCCCCTCCTTTCCTTTCAGTTATTGGTCCCGCACACTATTTTTGGAATCACAAGGAATGTAATTGTCCCATGTCTTTTGTGTATGTTTTAAGAGCCCATTCAAGTTACAACGCTTTGCACTCTTCAGGACTCAGAACAGTGAGCACAGGCAGGCTTCAGTCACCCTTATAGTTGCTGATATGTACAAATCTACCCTTAAGGAGGAAATCTTCCTCTCTCCCCCACCCTCCACCCCCGTTTGAACTTCAGTAGTCCATGTTATTTGCAACTTTTGCTTAACAACTTGTTTTATTATTATTTTAAATACACAAGCTACCCTAGCCTTTAAAAGTGTTCAAGACCCCAAATCACATTTTAAAAGTTATAAGACATAATAATCAACTGGCTACACTTAAACACCAAAAAGTCTAAGGGCGCCTGGGTGGCTTAGTCGGTTAAGCGTCTGACTTCAACTCAGGTCGTCATCTCCCGGTGTGTGGGTTGGAGCCCTGCGTTGGGCTCTGTGCTGACAGCTCAGAGCCTGGAGTCTGCTTTGGATTTTGTGTCTCCCTCTCTCTCTGCCCCTCCCCTGCTCATTCTCTCTCTCTCTCTCTCTCTCTCTCTCTCTCTCTCTCTCAAACATAAACATTAATTAAAAAAAAAAAACCTTACATTTAGAGGAGTAACACAGATGTCTTAAAAGATAAATAAGTAAATCATAAGATATTTTATAAGGTGATGAGTGCCAAAGAGAAAAATGACACAGGAGAGGGACACAGGGAATAAGCCTAGGGGAAGGTTGGGATAGTATTTTAAGAAAAAAGCTTTTCTTAGCTAGCAAAAGAAAAAAGACCTTTCTAAAACAGTGACATATGAACAGAGACCTGAAGGAGGTGAGAGAAAGACTCATTTAGGTTCCTGAGGAGAAAAGATTCCAGAAAACTTTCTTTTTTATTTACATGGTTACATTGGTCTAAGTTACCTCACTCAAAGAAATATTATTTTACATTCACTTTTTTTCAAGAGCCCTAAAATTAGGAATGTGAATTTAACATATGAATTCTTTAAACCATAAACTCCTTGATGACAGAAACAATGTCATATGAATATTTTCTTTTCTTAGAATCTGACCCAGTGCCTGGCATAATAAATGTTCATTGAAAGCAGCAAAGATGAAAGATGAAAAAGAAAAAAAAAGGGACAAAGTATATATGTGGAGACAGAGAGAGGGAGAAAGAGAGAAACACACAATAATTCTGCTCTCAACCTGTTTTTCCATCTCCATTTTTTATTATATTTTTCTTTGAATTATTGTATTTTACATAATGTGATAATCTATTTATAGCTTAGTTTTCTTTTTTATAAGTCAAATATCATAAAAGATAATAAAAAGAGTCATCTTCCACATCACCTTTTCTTCTTTATTTTAGTTATTTTCTGCTTGTCAGGCAAAGAATAGAGTCAATTTTTTTTAATGCTTATTTATTTATTTTGAGAGAGAGAGTGCGTGAGAGCAGGGCAGAGGCAGAGAGAGAGAATCGAAGCAGGCTCCATGCTCAGGCCCAGTGCAGAGCCCGAGTCTGGGCTCCATGCGGGGCTGGACACAGGGCTCAATATCGGGACAGCGAAATCATGACCTGAACTGAAGTCAATGGTCAGACGCTTAACCGACTGGGCCACTCAGGCACTCCAGAATGGAGTCAATTTGTGTTGCCATCAGGCTCTCCACAGAGCTTTTTGTTCTGCATTCCTTAGTTTAATCCCTTAAGAATTCATTGGATTCTAAGAGTATGTACATCTCTACCACATCCCCATATCTTCTTCCTTCATTGCTTTCATCTTGATCTAAGGTTATCTTGTGACTTCATTTGTTTTCATGTGTAATGTAGTGTCTGTCTTCCTGACTACTATTGGAAATATCAAGAGGAAATGCCTCTTGTCTCTCATATTAAACCCTGTACTCTAAGGACCTTACACATAGTAGATACACAATGGATCTATCTGGAAAGAAGAAGGGAGGAGAGGTAGAAGAAAGGAAGGGATGGAAAAAAAGGTTTAAAAACAAGGGGTAATAACATATCTACCCTGGGAACCTTATTTTCTTTGTAGACTATCCAAACTTATTCAAAGACTTTCAAAGAAAAGAATGTTTCTTAAAGATTTTTTTAATATGTATGATTGGTCAAAGCCCAGTTGCATGACAGTGTTGTTTTTTTTTTTTTCAAAGTGTGCACACCTGTAAGGTTTTCCTGCCTAATAAGGGTACAGAATAACTCACCCCCTAAGCAGCATTTGAAAAGTAAATTTGCACAGCTCCATTAGTATTAACAAGCTTGGGAAAAATGAATTGGTTAGTGACCTTCTCATTCTTTTTTGGATTTTTGAGATACATAATAAAAACATTAGTAACATGGAATATTATTAATTAAGTAACTCTAATCTAGCAAGTTTGTTTTATTAATACCTTTAATCAATACTTAATTATCTTTCCACATTAGTCTTATTTTTTAATCTATTGCCACCATTTTTAAATATCCTTAAAATCATTCATTTGTTGGGATGTTTTTATATTTTACCAATTGAAAGAAAATCAATCCACAATGTTTATTAAGCACATACTATGTGTAAGGAGCTATTTAAGGAAGAGGTAATCAGTATTCAAAACTATAGCTAGTTCTCTATTTAGGAAATTGAAAACCATCTCCATAGTATGAATTAATCATAAAAGGCAAGTTACTAAAAAGCCAAGTGACAGAATTTGTGGTTTTCTGTTGGAAGAGTATCATCAAAATTAGGAATTTAGAAACATAAAGAGTGCAGAGAAAATTTCATGTACTGGGAAACAGCAAAATCAGAAGCACAAATGAGAGAAAGTTCTAGATGTTTTCTTGAACAGAGTATAAAGTAGTGGATGAAGAAGTATTTGGACAGGAAATCAGAAATTGAGCTGCAGTTAGAATAGGGGGATTCATGATGGTTAAACTAAAGAATTTACATGAAATTGCATAAGATCCAATCACTTCATAAAAATAAGTGATACAATTCTGAATCATACTATATGAACAAACAAGAGTAGGCTGGAAATTTAGGTGTAAATCTTTAAATGACTTTCATTTCTCAACAGTTAATGAAAAACTTCAACAAATACAAGTCAAATTGAAAATGAACACTATATATCCAATAGAAATATTACATACAGCACTTTACCTTGTAGGTAACTAAGAAATATTACATTCTGTTTAAGCCCCATTGGCTGATGTGTGTATGCATTTGTGTATACACATGCACATAACTATTTCTCACTATAAAATAGATACCAGTTAGCAACATATCCTGCTAACTATGCTATAATACATTTCTGAAACATGAACATATTTTTTCTAAATATGAAGAAAAGAATAAGATGTTAGCAAATTTCATAGGTACCCATAGATAGATTAAAGTTTTAAAACTGGTGGTGGGAGAAGAAAAATGGGAGGAAATAATATTTACTGAATGAATACCTAAAGTACATTACTCACAGTGCTGGGTGCTGTATAGATGTGACTTTCATACAGTACTCCAAAGATAAAGCACCCAAGATGGTATAGTAAGGAAGCCTGAACAACTGTTCTGCTCCAGTAATGTGTACTTTGTCCAGACTCCAGGCACAGTCTCCCCTCCCACAGAGGGCCATGGGTCTGTCTGTGTGACTGCTGGAGATGTTAGGATGGTAAGGCTTTAACCATCTAATGAAATGGGTAAACTAAACAACATTATGAAGGTTGATTATGCTTTTTCATGTTGATGAAAGCTTTAAGTCAAACCAGTTAATTATAGCTTGTGAAATTCATCTGCACATCTTTGGGTCCAATCTTTTCCCTGGCATTTGCAAGAGCATTCAAATTGGCCAACGGGTAGACAAGACAACAGTCTTGTCTAACTGACAGATGTTAGCCCTTGGGGGCCAAGGCTGTCAGTCCAAACCTGAGTGAAAACACAATGAGGGGAAATCCCTGGGTTTACATTCTGGCAGTTGCGACTTTCTCTAGGCAAGTAACAAAAACCGCCTGTGTCTGGAGAACCTTCCCAACACAGACTATGGTTCTTGCATAACAATAGAGAGACAATAAAGGGACTTGAGTGGGGGAGGGAAGTATTATGAATGTGAGATCACAGGCCAACTTTGTGTGTTCTGTCCTCCAAGACAATCTTATATCTCCTCTAGATTCTTCCATTTAAATAATAATCATTGTCTATTCCTAGATCCTAATCCTGAGCTATTTTTTTTTCAGGCTGGAGCTGCCTTACAGAGAGCTCCACACAGATGTCCCCAAAGCAACTCAAACTTACATGTGTAACACTGGACTTGCTATCATCCTTTTGGGAGAGAAAACCAGTTTCCCTGTGTCCCTAGGCTGCTGTGTTGAAGACTCCCCACCCACCACCCAAGGTGGAAACCTGAGAGCCATAGTAAACTAATCTCTATTTTTGAGGTGCCATTTTTGATCACTCCCTAATCCTGTCAATCTTACTTCCTCAACTCAGTATTTCTTCCCCTCCATTTAAGGTGTAAATTCAGTATTCTTACTCCAACAAAGCCTGTTTTTAAGATCTCCACTCTCTGGAACCCCTTTTTTTCCTCAGTCATTTATTCCCTTATACTGCCATTTTTCCTTCCTCAGATTTTCAAAAGCCTTGACTGCAGTAATTCTTTTAATAGAATCCTCCCTTGCTTTGCCCACAAATACCCCTTCTGTTGTTCCTGTAAAATCCCAAAACCAATCAATCTGATTGATCATTCACTTTGGGTAATGCTGGGGGGGATTTAATCAAATGGACTAATGCTGTGATAAGTCCCTAAATCCATGCCCTCCCAATGCACTCGTTTGTCAATACTTTCATACTTTCATAACCATTTCTCTCTCTCTCTCTCTCTCTCTCTCTCTCTCTCTCTCTCTCTTAATCTTTTATTTGTGAATTTTACTATTGTTTGCAAGGTTTCGACCCCATATCCTACCCTCTCATCAGAAGGAGCCCTTGTTTTCCACTCAAGAGAAAAAAAAATGTATATACAGCTTATTAACCAGAGACCCCCTCAAGTTCCTACGTCTCCTAAAAATTTATCTATACACATTAGACCAATTCCTGTCTTTTTCCTCCTATGAAACACCATTCTGCCTCTTCCTTATCCTGTCACATGGGTTTAAATGCTATTTACAGACCGATCACTCTCAAATTTGTATCTCCAAACTTACCATCTCCACACTCAGCCTTTGATTTCCAAACCAGTGTGCCCTCTGGCCCACTTAAACTTCCTCACCTCAGCAAATGACACCAAACCCAGGAATGGACCTCAGATCCTCTCCCTCCTCACTTGCCATCTACCCATGAGTAAGCCCCGTATGTACTGAACCCATTCATTTGTCTCTGTCTCCACACCAGCCCCCCTGAGTCAGTGCCCTGTTGTCTCTCACCCCGAACAAATACTCTTCTACCTCATTTTGCTGTGTTTCCTGTGATTCCTTCTACTTCATTCTCCACGTGACAGCAGGAACAATATTGAGACTCAGACTGGATTAGGCCACTATTCAGTGGCTTTCCCTTACAGAAGGTAAAACTTCACTACGATGGCTGCTAAGCCCCTCTGTGACCCAGTCCCTACTCACTTCTCCTCCCCCAATAATTGCCAAGTATGTTTTACTCAGTTCTTTAAACTTACTGGGATCTTTCCTGCCACAGACACTTTGCAAATGTGAAGGAATGTGTTATGACTCTGTTAAATTAACATTTGATCAGTGAAGCACAGAGTGTGGGACAGTGAGTCACAATTCAACAATAAATCACAGGAGAAACTGGAACAGAGATGTTTATTAATCACAGGTTCTAGATGGAGTGCATTGCACACCTCAAGGGGCCACATGGGGAGGTCAGGGCAGAGTGCAGACAGAGACAGCAATGGGATCTGAGGTGCATCTTTATTAGGGTCTGTGGACAGAGAGCTCTGGGGTTCCCAGGCTAAAGCTGTATTGGTCAGCTCGAACCACAAGAGTGGGATTTGGTGAGCTCCACAGGGATCCATCTAGCAGCATGCAAAGGAAGGTCCTAGGAGGTGGGGGAGACCATTAAGAGCCACCGGGGAAGTCATATCAGGAACTTAACATTTTCTTGTGACTCTCAGGGCTGTTTTCTAGGGTAGGCACTCATGAGGAGGCTAATGACAGTTTAAAATCCCTGAAAGCCATTTGGCCACACAAAAGAGATGCCAAGACAGTAGTACCATAGAGAAGCTTAGCTAAACTCTCAACAGAATGTCTCTTCTGAGCCTGGCTTTCCCTGCCCTTAACCACATTACTTGTTCTTTCTGTCCTTTCTTATCTAGTTTAAATGTCATCTTCTCAGCGAGAAAGAGAGAGAGAGAGAGATTCCCTGATCACTCAGTCTCACTCGGCTTTTCTGTTTGTACCCTACCCAGCTATTTTACAGTTTAAAATTTTGTTGCTTTTCCTCATAGCACTGCTCACCAATTGTTACAAGTTTATTCTGCTGTCTGTATCCCGTGCCAAAATGCTCCATGAAGATAAAGTCCATGTCTCTGGTTCTCTACTATATCCCCAGAACCTATTTCAGTGCCTGGGACAGGGTAGGTGTTTTAACAAATATCTATTAAATGGTTAACTCACTTAATTCACAAGGCTGATGCCATCACCTGTGATCTAGATATCACACCCCTCTTCTTTTAGGAACTTGTTCCAATTGATCACCCCTTCTTCTATTTTCAATTTCTGTTCCAACTGTTATTCATATCTTAACAGACCCACATGGACCCATACCTGTCAAGGCTGCCTTGACTAATAGATATATCTTCCCAATTTTAGCTCTTACATTAAGCCAGATAATCCAAATTAGAAAATATATAGTAATAAAAACAATAGTTTTGCTCCTTTATACCACTGCTATCTCTTATCTCATTTGTTCAAAATCCAGCAACTTCTTTCACACCTGAATGCCCCATTGGCCTTTCAGATTTTAAATGCTCAAAAACAAGTCCTTGGCCCCAAATAACTCTTCCTCGTGGATTTCCTGCCCCCCTCTACTGATCACCAATCCCACAAAGTAGAAAGCTTGAAATTATCCTGAATTGCTTCCTGTTCCATCAGCCAGTACATTCTATTAAGGCATCTTCTAAATACCTCCTCTCTGCACTACTTTATATTCCCGCCCACTCTATTTTTGAACTAAGTTTGCTTTCTGTTTCTCCTTCTCTTTATTATTCCCCCTCAAAGGAGAATAAGTCTTACCAAAAAACTCTTCACTTTACATTTTTAATGGCTGCCAACTGCTTTAAAGATATATGTCAAATCTTTACTATGGCCTACAAGCTCATCTTTCATTATTCAGCTCTTATTCATTTTCTCACCTTATTTTTTGATCCCTCCTCCATGAAAACCTAAACTCCTGCCAGGGTGCCCAACCAGAAGTTCTCCAAAATCACTTTGCTTATAGCCCACCACCTGATCTACATTGTGCAACTGTTAAACTAGAAAGTTTTTCTATCAAGACCCAGATCAAATATCATCCTTTGTATGAAAGCTTCTCTTAATTCTTGTCCTTCTAATTTCTGGAAATGCATTATATGTATATATTATATGTTCATGGCAATTAGGGAGCTCTGCCCTTTCTAGAATGTGGGTACTTAGAGGCCTGGAATATTTATTATCTTCACTAGCTGTGTTTGCAGCATTTAGCACACAGTAAATACTAAGTTAATGCTTGCTAAACTGATAAATAAATGGGTGAAATGGCATAGTACTTAAAACCTACTCCTAGCATGTTGAATGTATGTTTGAGTTAGAGGTTGGTACCTATTATGAAGATCCAGGAATGCTGCAGATCTTATGGCTTAAGGAAAAGAGAGGGAGCTTTAGAGCAAGACAGACATGAACTTCAGTCAATACCAGTTCAGCAAAATACCACTCCACAGCAATCTGTCCTTGGTCGCCTCTTTAGTTTCTGTTCCTAATTTGTATACCAGGGATAAGAGTATCCTCTTTGTAGACTTACCTAAGGATTAAATAATGAAGTGTAAACGTTTAACATAGTGCCTGGCACACAGTAAATGTTCGATAACTGCAGAAGCAACTATTGGAAAATATCCCTGTAATGTTGTCAGTTTGGTTATAATGTTTATGCCATTGCTCCCACAGAAGACGTATAACTAACACGAATGAGTGAATTATCGGTGTCATAAAGACAAGATTGCCAATGAATACTATTTGCTTTTTCATTGATCTATTTTACATGCATTATATCTATCTCACCTCCTCCAAGAAATCTCACCATTTAAATATCACTCCACTCTGAGTATTCCATTAATTCTCATTCTTTTACCAATTTTGCAATCTAGTGATGGAACATAATTGTGAAATTATTGCCATTTTAAATGCTTTCTCTAGTTTCTCTGAGCTCTTCTTTTTCAGTTTTTATTCCAAGACCTTTGTGATCAGGGTCCCTATCCTTTTACTCATTCATATCCTACCTAATACCCAGTGCAATGTCTACACATTGTCTACAATGTCTACAATGTCTACAAGTAGATAAGAATGGATTTTTGTTGAGTTAGGAAGATAAATTTAAAATACAATTTAATGCCTTAGTTCGTAAGTATATTTGTTCATATGTTTAGAAATATTTCCTGTCATCAGAATATATAAAATATACATATGTACTCTATATCATTTTAATACATATAGAACATAAAAATATTTTTATGCCAAGGTCTTCTACATGCACAGTCAAGTAAAGTGGATATTTTTATTTTTATTTACATTTAAGTGCACAGAGTTCTTAATTTATAAGTACTTAATCTAGTGACTAGGAATGAGCAATTTTAAAATTAAGGGGAACACAAACATTAGAAGAAAAAATATGCAGTGATTTATTTGTGTGTGTGTTTTTTTTTAAATAAACCAAGGTCATTCTTAAGGAATGAGAAAAGAGGAACAACCCCAAAATGTAAGTGTACAAAGTGATTATGTAGATTGCCTAGCCCTCAAAAACCTTTAATTTAACTGGGTTACTGGAAACGAGGCATACCACACACACAACACTGACTAGACTATAGGGAACCTGGGGCAGGCAGATTTTTTAAATGTGTCTGGGGATTTGACTGCACTAGTTACCTGCTCTCTGGAAAGTAGAACAGAGCTAGGGAATAATAAAGGGCAGATAGTGGGATAGGGCATAGTGGGTTACCATGTTTCATTGAACTATTTACCCAGCCGCTCCCTTCTGCCCTGAAGGAAGACAAACACACAAATGACTTGGGACACCTTCAGATTAATTTTATCTAGCATATTGTATTCCTTGGATTTTATCTGAATTCTAAACACTTAAAAGCCTAAATTTCTTCCCTTAGCTATATTTCAAGTACCTACCTGTATTACCTGGTACATTATAGATACACTATGAGAAGGAAAAATGAAATCTCCATATTTCAAACACACAGCTTCTGTTTTTGAATAGCAGGATGCAAGAAAGGGAGTTTTTAGTTCTAAGCTGGTTTTAAGTTCTAATTATTTTTTACAGCACTTCTGGCAAAAAGCCCATCAGTAGAGTGTGTTCATCCTGGCCTATTCTTTGCCACCAGTAGCTTCAACTACCAACTAGATAGTCCACCA
>NC_062567.1:47108033-47195533 GCF_022837055.1 Prionailurus viverrinus | reverse complement strand
ACCTAATATAGGATCATAATGGCTTTCCACTCTATATTTTCAATCTGTTCAGCATAGCCTCCCCATGGTTACCTCTATTCACTTCATCCTAGAATTCTCTTCAGCTGTCTCCAAGATGATACATAAAATCCATGTCTTTCTAAGTATTTGTTTATTGCTGAAAACTGAATAGATATGCAAGTACCAAGTGTCTAGTGAAGTCCAGGGGTAGAGAGTCACAAAATACCAAGAGCTCACAACAGGGATAAGAGTATCTTACCATAAAGTGACATGTTGTCAGGACAATATCATTTACATCACAATTTTTGAAACTGCTAACTTCTTGTGGTTTGCCTAGTTTTTTGAAAAAATTAACTCCTGTGAGGTAAGCCTGATGAGTCAGATTACCTGTCTCATATTGTGTTGGTTTAGCTACATGAAGATACCAAAATCTATCAAGTACCTTCATGTCAGACTGTTCTTTTTTTTAATTTTAAATTACTCTAAGATCCCCCAAAGCCACAACTATTCCTAAGAGAACCCTCATCTGGTAACAAATTACAGTGATTAAGGCAAGTGATAATGGTGACCTGAAGTAATGCAATGAAAATGGGGAAGAAAATGATTTAAGGGGTAACAAAATAGGATGGCTACTTAGAGATGTATTAGATAAAGAAACAAGGAAGAGGCAGTGGCTCATTCATATGTCTGTTTATTCATTGTACAAATACTTACTAAGGACTGAAATAGGGGTGTTCAATTACTCAACCAGAAGCTGTGCTGATGCTTGGCATACAGTGGGTAGCTCAGTTGGTTAAGCATCCGATTTGGCTCAGGTCATGATCTTTGTCTCTGTCCATGATCTCAGAGTTCATGAGTTCAGTCCCACATGGGGCTCTGGGCTGAAGCTTAGAGGCTGTTTCACATTCTCTATCTCCCTGTCTCTCTGCCCTGCCCCCTCTCACACTGTATCTCTCTGTCTCAAAATAAATGAATAAACTTAAAAAAAAAATCTGGGAAAAGATATTTGCAAATGAAATATCAGACAAAGGGCTAGTATCCAAAATCTATAAAGAACTCACCAAACTCCACACCCGAAAAACAAATAATCCAGTGAAGAAATGGGCAGAAAATATGAATCGACACTTCTCTAAAGAAGACATCCAGATGACCAACAGGCACATGAAAAGGTGCTCAACATCGCTCCTCATCAGGGAAATACAAATCAAAACCACGCTCAGATACCACCTCATGCCAGTCAGAGTGGCCAAAATGAACAAATCAGGAGACTATAGATGCTGGAGAGGATGTGGAGAAACGGGAACCCTCTTGCACTGTTGGTGGGAATGCAAATTGGTGCAGCCACTCTGGAAAACAGTGTGGAGGTTCCTCAAAAAATTAAAAATAGACCTACCCTATGACTCAGCAATAGCATTGCTAGGAATTTACCCAAGGGATACAGGAGTACTGATGCATAGGGGCACTTGTACCCCAATGTTCATAGCACCACTCTCAACAATAGCCAAATTATGGAAAGAGCCTAAATATCCATCAACTGATGCATGGATAAAGAAGATATGGTGTATATATATATATATATATATATATATATATATATACCCTCCAATATATAATGGAATATTACTTGGCAATGAGAAAGAATGAAATCGCCATTTACAGCAACATGCATGGAACTGGAGAGTGTTATGCTAAGTGAAATAAGTCATACAGAGAAAGACAGATACTATGTTTTCATTCTTATGTGGATCCTGAGAAACTTAACAGAAGACCATGGGGGAGGGGAAGGGAAAAAAAAAGTTAGAGAGGGAGAGAGCCAAACCATAAGAGATTCTTAAAAACTGAGAATAAACTAAGGGTTGATGGGGGTGGGAGGGAGGGGAAAGTGGGTGATGGGCATTGAGGAGAGCACCTGTTGGGATGAGCACTGGGTGTTGTATGGAAACCAATTTGACAATAAATTTCATATTAAATAAATAAATAATATGATTATTAAAAAAAGAATATCTAATGTTGCTGAAGGGGAAAAAATGATGCACAGTTAACAAAGTTAATGTTTTGTGCAATTAGATAAATAGTGATATCATTTGCTAAGAGGTGGAACAAAAGAGGTGGAGCAGATTTGGGACATGTTGAGTTGGTTCCACAGTGCAACTCATGAACGCTTTATCCCCAAGCCTGTTATTGGTAATGTCCCTAACAGTTTGCATTAAGCTCTGTATTTATTTGGCGTAACTAAAAAGTGAGCTGCTAGATGTCATTTGTTTGCCTTTAGAAGTTCAGAAGAAACATACAGAAATAACCCTGTCAGATGGAAAAGCCCAAATAAGAAGGAATCAGAAAGTTTTAGTTGGTTGACAGGGAAGGAGAAGTTAGAAAAGTGAGCAAAAGAAACAAGAAAAAAATTAACATTTTTTGAGTATTTACTAGGTAAGAGACACTGCTAAGTGCTTTCTATTTTTAATTAAGTCATCGAGAGGGAAATGCAATAAAATTTTTACAAAATAAACAATAACTAGAACTCAGTGAAATTGTTCAGTTGGTTAATGACACAAAGGTGGTAAGTGAGGAAACAGGCATTTGCATCAAGGTCTATCTGACTCCAAATCCTGGGCTCATATTGTTATATGTTGCTGCCCAGTGTTACTAATAGTGACAATGACAGAACTCAGCCATGTGGGTGGAGAATTTGGAAGATTCCTGGGGACAGTATATGGATACAGTTGGGACAGACTTACATGCTGCTGACTGCCTTCATCCCCAGTCTCCCCCTTTGGCACCTTCCCTGGGTATTATGCTCACCACTCCCACCCTTACCACCTACTTTTCATCATTCTCTCCTCTAGTGTCACACACCTAACTGCTCTGTGCCCCATCTCTTCAGACCCTCTGAGCAGTCTTATGCTAGAATCAGGACTCATTAGCAAACTAGATGGATGATGGTAACTAAATTATCTCAATATTGTGAGCTTTCATTATCTCAGGTAATTATTCCTACCTCGTGCCATTTGAAAATTTATCCATAAAATTATCCAATATTCTTATTGCCATACAGAAAA
Source organism: Prionailurus viverrinus (assembly GCF_022837055.1). Taxonomy (NCBI): domain Eukaryota; kingdom Metazoa; phylum Chordata; class Mammalia; order Carnivora; family Felidae; genus Prionailurus; species Prionailurus viverrinus. The sequence continues at coordinate 47,192,477 of NC_062567.1, read as the reverse complement.
TATGCAATACATGTTTCAGTGTGAAAATGTCAGAGAACATATGGCTAAATTTAATGATTTGGTCCATGTTAATATACGAGGAGAAGACTAATCAGGTCTCTCCATCTTAGGTAAAATTCATGTTTTTCATGTCACATATCTCTGACTCAATAGAAAGCAGCCATTTAAGGGGAAAGGCCATAATTGATAATTTATGTATGTTCTCATAATAGCTAATAATTCACTGTGAAAACAGTGTATTTTGATTTATATTGAAAAACAACTTCTGGGGAGTTGTTCTGGTCCAAAGTTATTGTATATATTCTGACCAGATGTGAAAGGAGGACTAAATTTGGTAAACTCTGAGAAAATATAATTGGTGGAGACCAAGCAGCTCCTCTCAGGCTCATAAGAAGACATTTTAACAATGCCCTAGACTTTGGAGGAGTCTTGTGAAGGTAGTCACAGATGCTGAAACACAGTCTTAATTGCATCGAGTGTCTCTGGGCATTGATTTGGCAACATGGGCTTCTCTTTTGGCTTTGGAGGGGAGGGGTGTCATTTAGATGGCTTTCTTTTTAGAACCTGTAAAAAAAACCATTCTGATGGAGGTTATACAAAATGCCTCAAATCATCTTCAGAATTACAATAACCTTTATTAGAATGAGGCACTGTATTTGGTTTTGAGTTATCCAATAAGCTTGAAGAATCTTTTTTTTCTTCCTTTCTGACTTAATAAATGGGCTTCAAAAGGCAGTTGGGCAAATTACCATGATGCTAGGCCATTTTAGAAAGATTAGGCAGGAGCACTCACAGCTGTGTATTTACCAAATCAAAAAATAATGCAAGTTGTCCTACATGTACAGTGACTAAATTTACTGAAAAACCATCCTTAGACAAATGCTAAATTGCTCTCTGGATGTTTGAAGACTGTAAATAGCCTACCTGGAGTTTATATAAGTGACTTGGACTGGGACTGGACAAAAGCTTCCCATCATTTCAATAAAGTGCAATTAGAATCGCAAGGAAAAGAAAGTTAAATATCTGTTTAAGATGACCATATAATCAATATCTAGAAAATCAGTTATAACTGCTACTTAACACTTTGAAACGGATTTAATTTTTAAAATTTGGAATGGCACAATTTTTAAATGTCAAATCACTGGTAAAGAGAGGTTTTCAACTATAACTGCAGTAAATCATCTGTGTGCTATGCAAAATGAAGAGCAAATTGTGTAATTGTGTCCATGAGTTGTTTGAGAGGATGGCAATGTGAGATTGAAGAAGACAGAAATCTGGGTAGTGTCTCCTACTGTACATAAGTGTTCCCCTTGCTAAACAGAGATTTATCACTACACAGAGAGAACCTCTTTCAGAAAAATAAAAAAATAAAAAATAAGCCGCCATTTGAATTTATCTGGAAACTACATTTGCTACATAGAAAATGTTTAGTCTCATTTGTATATTTATTCATCACTCTTCACATGTAGTTTTGATTCTAATCTGACCATAAACTTTACAAACCAAACTTCTGTGCTGATTAAAAGTAACGACAGTGTGTTTATTAAAGTCAGCAAATCCGTGATTCAAAAAGACACCTTACTAAAGGGTCAGGATTTTATATTAAGAAAGAATGTCTGAAAGCATGGAAGAAATGCTACTCTTTGGGTAAAGATATTCTATTGCTGTGAAAATCAGACATTAATAATTCATTTTTCATAGAATCTGCACTTCTGGCTCTTGGAAAGGCATAATAGTTTGAAAGGCCTACCAGGGTGAGAAGGAGCATATTGTGTCTATCTGAGGCACACTTTAAAGTTTACTGACCCCTCTGTATTAGGGCGCAGAAAGCAACCCTTGAAACATGGAACAAAATTTCTTCCTATTTAAAATCATTCTGAATTAATGTTGTCTATAACCTCCAACTTTGGAAGAGCCCGTATGGAATGAATAAAATAAATCAGACAGAAGGGTTTAAAGAGTATACTTCAGGAACTGTGTAAAAGAAAAAGGAAAGACTTTAAGAGTGTTCCACCAGTTGGTTCCAATTATTAAACCTTCAAAGATATAAATTAATTATCATGATAGGCGTGGGGGCCCAGAGATGAATTAGACCGAGTCTCTGGCCTGGAAAAGCTCACCATCTGGTAGAGGGGACAATCACTAAGACTTCATTATGGCTAGTAGTCTAAGGATGGAGATAGGTTCAGGGTATTATTTGAACAAATAAGGCAGGAAGTTATTCCGACTTGCTAAGGCCAGGAAAAGATGGCATCTGAGCGGAGTCAAAGGGCAATGACTAGGAATTCATCAGGAAATGTTGGTGTGTTCTGGGAAAAGATTGGCATTGAAAATGATGGTCCATGACTATGTAAGCAAAACCACTGAAAGAGAAAGCAGTATGATGTACTGAGGAAACTAAAGGTGCTTGGACAGCATAAAATATCAAGTAGGAGATGAATGGAGATGAGAAAGCAGATGTTAAGAAAGAAACAGATGTTGGAAAATTTTATACTCCACGCTAAGGAGCTCGGATTCTATTCTTTAAGAATCGGAATCCCCTGCATATGAGCAGGTGAGTGATAGGCTTCCAGCAAAGTAGTAGCAAAAAATAAGATACCATGTTTGGCAAGATATATTATTAATATATCAAAATACAGTTCATATTTCAGTAAGCCTCAGCTTCTCTTGTGGATAACGTTTAAGTTACCGACCAATATTTATGGAATAAATGTTGCCTAACACTTATTCTGTGCATGTAAATCTGTGGGGCAAAACAAATAAAACCATTAAGTAATTTAAGACAATATATAATTTGTACATAATTTTTAAAAATTCTATTAAGATAGTAAATGTGAATTCCAAAAAAAGGCATGTCCCAAAAAAGGAGTTTAGACTTCAGAGCAATTGGAAAAATCAAACCCGGAAATTAAATTGAACTTAAATTGTACAAACCTATAAATCTCTCTATTTTGTTTCTCCATTTCTGTTAGCATGATGTGATGCCCACCAAATATTGTCTTTGCCCCCCTATGTTTCTCAGCCCCCTTGCCATTAGGGAAGGCCATGTGACTAGTGCTGCCAAGGAGGACAAGACAGTAGTGATGCAGGCCACTTTCTGGCTCAAGCAGTGGAAAGTTTGGGGGGGGGGCGGTGGATTTCTAAGTTCTTTTTTGTCCTGCCGTGGAGTCTGACAGTGTGTCAGGAGGGTGAGCCTCCATCACTCTGGGTTTGTGAGTGCCTGCATGGAGCAGAGCCCTTCACCCTGATACCACCAAAGAAACGCGTGTGTCCCATAAGTCAGAATAAATCTAGTCTGCCCAGATGGTTACTCCGTTCTTTCTTATGCTTTCCCCTACTGCTGTATGTCTTGCATAAAACCTCCAGAAGGATCTAATGCTGTCCTTTTTTTCTGCATAACAATCTTTTCTTTGTGGGTACCCCTACTTTCAGAAAATAGAAGACATAATAAAAACAACAACAACCAAAGGGCAAAGACAGAAATGCCACAACTGAACAAAACTTTAGGAAAATATTCGAGAAAACAGATCAGGATTCTAACTGTAGTTCTATCTGGGAAGGACTTGGGTGATTGTTTCATCTTACTTTAATTGGTTTTCCAATTTTTCTAAAATAAGCCTGCATTATTTTTATAATAAAAATAAGCCCTTTTAAAATTAAATTTAAAAAAATGATTTGGAGCATTGCCAGAAATTGGTTCCCATGAACTCCAAACATAAATGAAGTAGGAAAAAAAAAGCAGATGAGAGTCACCTGACATTTTTAGACTCTAAACATATGTGTGCATTCTTATTTTCAAGGCTATCCCAATACATACAATTCTTTTCTCCTCTATTCTTTAAAAATATGATCCAATACAATGTTATAATATCAAGTTATAATTATTTTATAGTTTAAAATAAAATATTTAACCTGTTTCTTAGAACTAAGGTTTACTTAGATACTGTGCTGCCTAAATTGTGTTTGAATGCACTGAGAAGTAAAACATTAGTCTTATTCATTTATTTGCTTCATTTTGCCTTTCTTCAGTAAATTTTCCATATATGGCACTCAAAAACATTCCCGTAAAACCTTATATTTAATTAGAAAGCTTTGATATTTAAATTATCTGCTGCTTTCTAGAAGCTAATATTCAAGGAAAAACATCTATTACATCTATTTTTACCTACAGATTTAGCATTTGAACATATTTGTTGAATCTTTAAGTGGTTTTGTTTTACTAAGTTTTGCAGATATGATGAAAATATTGTGGAAAAATTAAATTAGTATACAAGGTTATGATGGAAAGTTGATTGCTTACCTGTTAAGATACTCTAATTAAACCTTTTGCAATTTAATTCCCCGTAACTTAAATTTTCAGATTTCAGTTTGAATTAATAGCTTACTAAAACAGAAAACAATATGTGTAGAGAAAAATTTTTAGCATATTTAAGATCTCAAGGATCTGGAGTTGATTAAAGTAACAGTATCTTGGCTGAAAATGCGATAGATATTTATAGCCAACACAATGTGCATAATGTTTTAAATATAACTTTGATATACATTCTTTCTATTCTTTAATTTCATAAGTTACCTAGAACTTCAGGTGTTTAAGACCTTGATTCTCAAAACTGGCTGGGGCGGGAACCAGTCTGTAATTTAAAAATAAAGCAACACCTTGCTCAGAGCTCTGATTATTTTCCCACAATATTTCATAATTTTTCCCCAATAACATTAAAGCAGGACATGTGATGCTTGTGTTTACTAAAATAGAGCATGTGTTTCAAATGACATTGTGAAATCCTGCTTTATATTCTTAAATAAAATTCTACCTTATAGTAAGTCAGTGAGATTGAGTAACATCCTAGACCACAGTATGTCTACTAGAAATATGAGAGTCTGAGAAGTATAAGTACATTTATAAGGTCATGCAAAATCTAGACCAGAGCCACCCTGAGTGAAATTATCTAAATGTTTCAGAAACAGAGATCATATACGAGGGCTGTCACCATTGCCTGGTTATTGTTGATTATCTCATTTATGTTTTATCATTGTTACCAAAAGAACCAAAATGTATGTTAACAGTGTATGTTAAAAAGTGTTTGTTTCAAAGCCTCTCTATTTCTCTATTTTAAATGATTTCACAGAGGAAAATGCATGGCCCAGAGCATTTCTAGTGAAAGCCCTCAATTGTACCATCACTCAACATTTTAGCAGATACCTGTTGTGGACTAGACACACTAAGTAGGAGAGGGGCAAAGGAGGAAGGATGCTGCCACAGAAACAGTCTTAAGCCTCTACATTATCTTTTCCATCCATCTACTCCCACTCCTTTACAGATTATGAGCTCAGGAGTCCTCCTTTCTCCATTTATTATCTCTGTGACTTTCGTTAAATCACTCGACCTCTCTGAACTTTGTAAAATTGTAGTAACAGTATCTATGTCCTATTCCTATGTGTGAATTAAAATGAGATTATACAACTAAATTGCTTAGAACAGGGCTTGGCACATATGAGCACTCAACGTTTGTTATTATCATCATTAATTTTAATGTTATCAAGGCACACACTTCTTTGTTTCCATTAGCCACTTCATGCTATCTTTCATTCTACCATCTTTTATATATTTTTTTTAATTTTTATTTATTTTGAGAAAGAGATAGAGAGCAAGCGAGGGGGTGGGGGCAAAGAGAGAGGGAGATAGATTCCCAAGCAGTGTCCACGCCGTCAGCGCAGAGTCATGCGAGGCTTGAGCTCACAAACCTTGAGATCATGACCTGAGCCGAAATCAAGAGTCGACCGACTGGGCCATCCAGGCACCCCTCAACCATATTTTATTTTGTCCTTAACCATGTGCTGTGTAAGTGTCTATATCCATTTTGGAGTCATGATGATCGGTAAGACATACAACAGTCCCTACATGGCCTGTACTCCTTTAACCGCCCATTTTCTCATGAGGAGTCATCATTTCATCAGTCGGGTATTCTTTATCATTCTCTCTCTCCAAATATCCCAAGTTATGAATTAGTTTTACTGCACACTTTGATCCCTTGGAAGGAAACACCACAGACAAGCACTGTGGATGGTGCCTTTGAGAATTATGGTTTCCAGCTGCCTATTAGTCATCGGCATCTATTTCAAAGATTGACCACTTCACTTAAGGTATCTGCCATACTCCTGCCCCTTCACTCTCAGCAAATGGTCTTGCCTATTTCATGGAAGAAATAATAGAAAACATTAGATAATACCCTGACCATCCTTTCCAAACAAAGAACCGATTACCTGTGTCTACCCACATCTTTATCACTTTCCCACTATCTTGGAAAGAGAGAGCACCTCCCCATCAAAACCAATGCTGTTTTCTGAGCTTCAGAAGTCAGCCTTTCCCATCCTTTCCTAGACCTCGTGGAAAAATATTACTTTCATATCTCTAAAACGTATGATACCTTTAAACTCCATTTCCTATTTCCCCCTCAAGATTCATTCTCCCCAATACTGGTCTAACTTGCTTCTTCCATTTATACCCAAGATACTTGAAGGAAGTTTCAAATTTGCCTTATCTTTCATACTCACTCAACCCTCTGCAGTCGGGCTTCATATCATACTGCTTTCCGTGAAACTTCTAATCACCATCTTCAATGGGGTGGGTATGGGAAGTCAATTACTTACATTTGCTACTGGTGATGACTTTTTATCCTTACCTCCTCCTGCTCGTGAAATGTTACTCATTGCTGATTTCTACCCTGCCACTTCCACAGCTCGATCTCACTTGTGTCTCTGCTCCTTAAACCTATGCTTTCTGGGTTCCTCAGCTCCTTTTTGCACTCTACAAATTTTCCCCACACAGTTTGTACACTGTGTACTTTCCACATTCACTGCTTTATTATCCATCTGCCTTGAGTTGGGCACAATCAAGGCTACCTTCCAGCACTTACTCACATTATGATGCCACTTCTGGAGGTGAACTCTGGAGGTCAATTTTCAGTAAACCAGGGCTGTTTGAAGCATATGCCTGGATAGGTCACCTTATTAGAAAAGAAATATATAGCCGATTTACCTTGCCTTAAACATACACTCTACTTGTAAGCTTCTGCTAAATGCTTGAAGAGAAACTACTAGTATAGAGGAGAGGACACAAAAAGCATTTCCTTTACATACATACACAGGGTAAGATTTGATCACACATAAGCATTCAGAGTTCAGTGATTTCAAGGCTCCAAATAAATGCCTAATTTTTCTTGGCAAATAAAATTGAATTATTAAATTATCATACTGGTGTAGGGCATTTGTAATGGAAGGGAAAAGAACCGTCTATTTATTTTTCCCCCTCAAGGCCACATTATATTTGAATGTTTCCTGCTTAATAGCTGCACCTGCTGGTGAGGACAAAAGATACACTATAACTTGATTTTGTAAATAACTTACTGCAAATAGGCCGAGACTTTGTGCCTTACCTAATGGGCACGTTGCCTCCTTCTCCTTCGATTGTGTTCCTTTTTTATATCATTTAAAAAGAAAAGGCTTGTCCTGTTGTGTGTACTAGCTTAAATCTGTTTTTGTTACTGCTGGAAATTATTTCTGTTGTCATCTCAACCATTGTCAGCCAACTGTCAGTAAGGTTTGTTTTCAGAATTTAGGGTGAGTTTGCTAAGTGAAACTGTCAACCTGCTCAAATACACAGTCAACTCTATTATTTGCAGTGTTAAAGAAATATAGTCATTCCTTTAGCAAAGTTTGTCTAGGAATAAAAGGAACACAGTTTCAGAAATGAATAAAAAACAGGAATAATTTGTGATCAACCTAATTTTAGATAAATTTTAAATACATCTTTGCAGGAATACAATTTAAAGCAATTCTTTGATGTTTAACATGAGGGGAATCCAGGATGGAAAAATTTTTTAAATACTTAGAAAATATGAATGACACATAACATTTTTTTTTCTTAAAACACTAGTATTGGGACCCAGAGCCTGAAGAGTATATTTTATATCTTTACATTACCGTAAGTACTCAGTTTAAAGACCTGAAGAATCATGTGGCTCACCAGACGTATGGCGAAAGGGTCCTTACCATTCTTAAATGATAAAATACCATTTATTTTGCATTAGTTTTCTTGAGTGAATCCTGCATTCTTTTGTTCCTTGTGTTCATAGTTAAAACCATTATAATAATTGTTTTATGTAATTTATTTTTCTGTTTCAAAAAATGACAAATGCTGGCTCTAAACAACGAAAAATGGATTGTGAAAGCTAAAATTACCTCTTTTTTTTTATTGCCTTTCAATTGATTCCTTAAGGAGGGGCTGAGGGAGTTGATAGAATCCATGTATGGAAACTTGGCTAGAGTGCATGCCTGGATAAGACGTAGCTACCGTGGTCTGGCTGGCAAGCATACATCCCAGGTACCCAGCATCTAGTTAGTGAGATCGTACTCTACATGCCACACACAAGCATGCACACTCACAGGTGTATCATACGCATGAATGTGCATATAGAGGGAAGATCAAATCTCAGGAACCATTGTTATAAGACTTCAGTCTTTGACTTTTGCTTACTTCCTAATAATTCATTTTCACCATTATGGCTAAATCTCAAAGATATCATCATGATTGTCATGGGGCCTAGGCACTTTTGTCTTCACAAGCCCCTTCCTTCATAAAACAAATCATTAAGTTATAAATTATGATTGCATGGATATAAAGACAAACTTATTAATATGATATAATAAAACATTTTTTGAGCTAAAAGTTTTTTTTATTTCCTTCTAATCAAAAGATAAATAAAACATGTTTGTGGGTATCAAAGTATCGTGAGCCCCAGGTATTTTGCCTACTGTGTCTAACGAATGAAGGAGCCCTGGATACCTATGAGTTCAGTGCTTATTTACTGCCAAATTTATCACTCTTACCTTGGCCGCTCACTTAAACCCCTGGATTGAGAAATTCCAATAGAAACTTTCTATTTACTCATATTATGTTACCTGAGATTCAAAAACAAATTTGTAATTAGCCACAAATTAGATCCACCTCCAACTTACATATTTCCATCATTGCTCTCATCTTTTCCCATTCTTTCAAAAATAGGAACCCAGGGAGTGCCTGGGTGGCTCAATGGGTTGAGCAGCTGACTCTTGATGTAGGCTCAGGTCATGATCTCACAGTTGTGGGATCGAACCCCGTGTGGGCTTCTCGCTGAGCATGGAGCCTGCTTAAGATTCTCTCTCCTCTTCCCCTCCCCTGCTCATGTGCTCTCTCACTGTGTCTCTCTGTCTGTCTCTCTAAAACAATAAAAAAAATAATTTAAAAAATAATAGGAACTCAGGAGTACTCCTGACTCTGCTTTTCCTCATATTTTATATTGAGCATTCAATTTGAATGAGCTATCTTTTCTGCCCTCTGCGTGCAATCCCCACCACCACCCTTTACAAGAGGTTCAACACTTCCCATATGAGCTTCAGCACAGGATTTCGAAAGGGTTTTCTAACCTTCTAACTATTATAGTTATTGTATACATTAAGGCTGGATTAATTCCCCTAAAATACATATCATGGAATCATTGTTCTTTGCAAGAATGTCTAGTGTAAATAATATAAAAACTAAAAATTTCTAATTTATGACCCTATTTATAACCTGATATCATCAACTTATTTCCCTCAACCCCCCAGGTGAAGTCTTCATAGGCCTGTGGTATGCTCCTTGACATCCTCCACACAAATCACACTCATCTCCAACTTGTCCCCTTCTGTTGAGCTGTTCTCTCCCCTCATTCACCACCAAAAACTTCTCCACAGTTTCAGATAGATCCAGATTTAGTTCTATGTCCACCAGAAGGTCCCTCCAAGTACTCCATTTAATAAGATTTCATCCTTCTCTAACCCCTAGCCATTTTCAAGGTATATACTATTAATACTTACACTAGCCCTCTCTTGTATATATCTACTCACTTCCTAAATGTCATGTTCATCACATGTTTTGTGCATTTCTACAGTGTTTATAATGGTACTAGTTATAATGACAAAGGAGTTAATATTTATTAGTACCTTGATTAAAACATTTTAATTAAATTTTTTAATAGTGATATCCAAAATGCTTGTAGGCTATAAAATTACCATAATAAGTAAAATAGAAATAATACTGCTAGCATTTTTTAAAAATCCATTTCTTATAAACGTAGAGGTTTTTTTTTATCATTTGCAGTGATTGTGTGCTGGTATCATATAACAAGGAACCCAGAATTTATCAATTATATTTGATAAAAACTCAACTCAAACTATTTTAAGGTTGCCTCACATTCAACCTTTCCACAAATATTTGATGAACAGCTCTTAAATGCCAACTTGTTGTATATTGTGCTGGGAACCTGGAGACGAACAAGAAGTCCTCTTCTTTCACACTTACAGAGTTTACACTCTAGTGGAAGGAGACACACAATGCCAAGTCGTACTAAGTTCTGTGAAGGAAATAAAATGGACTAAGGTCACAAATAGTAAGTGGGAAGTATAGGAACTCATTTAGACTTAATGATCCTGTAAGTCCCTTCTAAACAACTCAAATGAGGTCTAAATGACAAAAATGAGGTGGGCAGAGGAAAAGTATAGGAATATCTGAGGAAAAGAAAGTATACTTTGAGGGAAGCAGAAGTGTGAAGTCCTTGAGGCAGGAATAAGCTTGACATGATAGAGAATCAGAAATATCAGACTATGCTGAGATCATGTGTCTACTCTTTGATATTGCTTTGAGAGTTGGGATATTCTTATTGTCCACCAAGTACCATGTGCCCACTGTTGTGAGAGGGAACAGCTCTATCAGAACCACAGCAGTGAGGAGAGTCTTCAGAGGAGGAAAGAAGGCAAGAGAAGCAAAAGAACAAATGGCCCCACACATTTTGAAAAATCAATCTAATAAGAACCAGTGAACTCTGGGTTCAGGATTACACATATAAAATAGAAACTCAACTTCATAAATCTTTTATTTACATGCCTATGTTTCATTCAGATTTTGTAAAAATTTGAAAGTTATTCTTCATGGAAATTTGATAATTAGTCACTTTATTAGTAATCTTGTCTTTCCAGAATAATAATACATTAAAAGTTTTATTACTTATCTTCTGATTCCAGTTCTGTTTAGTACATTATGCTGGAGGAACTACAGTGGTCACCCCTTATCTGTGAGGAAATATATTCTAAGACCCCCAGTGGATGCCTGAAACCATGGATAGTACCAAATCCTATATACACTATGCCTTTTTCCTATACATACATACCTATGACAAAGTTTAATTTGTAAGTTCACCACCATAAGAGATTAACAAAATAACTGTTAGTAAAACAGAATAATTATAACAATATACTATGATAAAATGTATGCCAATGTGGTCCATCACTCAACCTGTCTCATTGTACTCACCTTTCTTTTTCTTGTAATGATATGGGATGATAAAAGACTTGCGTGATGAGATGAAGTGAGGTGAATGATGTAGACATTGTGGCGTAGTGTTAGGCTACTACTGACCTCATGATGATGTGTCAGAAGGCGGATCATCTACTTCTGGACCACAGTTGATCAGGGGTAACGAAACCACAGAAAGTGAAACTGTGGAAGGCAATACCACGAATAAGGGGATCTGCTGTATTTATATTCTAACCTTGGAGTTTTCCTGTACATAGAAAAATGATGTGTAAATTCCTCTGTTACTGACGAAGCCTAGTGCAGTGGGTAAGAGGTCAGAATGTAGAGGTAGATATTGTGTCTTGTTCTGCCGCTTTATGTTGGCAACTCTTTGCCTTACTTGGTCCTCTCATTCTTAAACAGGGGAAATAATAATATTTACCTTATAATGTTTGTTGTGAAGATTGAGTAGAAAAATATACACAAAGAACTTAGAGCAATATGTGACACATAGTTAAGATTCAATAAATCTTAATTACTATTATAATGGTTACTGATTTGAAAAATCACTAGAAAATGTAAAGCTTCATATAAAATGGAAATCTCCAACGAAATGCTATAAAATAATGGGATTGTTTTGAAGTGACTAATATTATAGTGTTCTAATGTATTTTCCTTTTTTTTAAGTTTATTTATTTATTTTGAGAGAGTATGCACAAGTGGGGAAGGGGCAGAGAAAGAGAATCCCAAGCAGGCTACGCACTGTCAGCGTGGAGCCCGATGTGGGGCTCAAACTCATGAACTGTGAGATTGTGACCTGAGCCGAAACCAACAGTCGGATGCTTAACAGACTGAGCCATCCAGGTGCTCCCTAATATATTTTCATTTTTTATAAACCAATAAAAACAGATTAAACTGCAACTACAATATCCAAAATCATTACTGTGGTGAAAATAAAATATAGAATAATATTTAGCTGGTTTAAACCACATACAAACAATTGCAACTGAGGTTCAAAACTGAAGTATGAATGAGAAGTTTAATATTGCATGTGGTATTACACACGGTAATTTAGAAAATGGTTCTAACGCTTCTAAACCAAAATGAAGAAACACACACACACAGGACAGAATGTGAATGGCGCTGTGTATTACTAGTATAAAAAGAAAGAAGTTAAAAATGTGTTACGATGCAATGAAATGTATTTTATTAGAAAACTGTACGTTGTCAATTCTACCATTACACCAGGTGTTTTGGTCTCTTTTATGAGTTTATTGGGATTTCTTTTTATCTAAAAACAGATAACGTTTTAAGACTATGTGTGACACACTAATAATGCCTTGACCATATTCTTTCAGTACACTCTGTTAAAATATTTAACCAGTATTGGCCCAATAAAAGAGAGAATCTTATAATAGACTAATCAAATTTCTTTCCTTAGAAAGCTTTAATACAAATGCTTACAACATTTGATTTATTCTTGTGAGAACATCATTTCTCAGTTTCTTCAGTTGATTCATTCATTCATTTGTTCCTCTACAGCCTTAAAACATACCAATTCATTTGGTACTCAATAGATCTTGAAAGAATAAATGAGGAAAAGAATGTATGAAAGTGAATAAAAATAATTTTAATGTAGTAAGATCACTGGCTAATTCCTATTCTGATTACTATGTAAAAAGAGAGAAGAGTGACGAGGAAATGAATATGAAGGGCTTACTATGTCACTTGCTTTAGGTATATATTGTATCATGTTTCATCTCCTGTCCGGCTTGTCAAGTTGGCATCACCACCCCCATTTTCAGATGAGAAAATCAAGGCCTGGACAAAACGTATTGCCAAAGCCCACAGCTAATTTACGGTCGTGCCACTGTTCACCTCTGAGTCTGTACAGAACAAAATCCATTTCTGTTATACCACATTGTGCTGTTTCCTTGTAATTAATGACATTAGGTGTTAATGTCACTATTTCCCCATCAATCTTCACTTTCAACATCCCTTACAATATGTAAGAGACTAAATACATATGTAAAATTTTTTTTCTGTGAGTTTCTGCCTTTTTATACTTAAAAACCAGACCACTAAAGAAATAAGTCTTTTGTACCAGTAAAAATTGTCTCCAATCCTTTTTTTATTTCAAATTTAATTTTTAATATTTCCTTCTTATGCCCTGTTATCTGTCCGTCAACTCCTCTTCTCCAACTCAATAAATAAATAAATAAATAAATAAATAACACACAAACAAAAAAATCAGGTTTACAGTAATGCCTAGGATCCTTGACTTTTTACTAATATTGACAAGGCACAGAATTGAACTTTAAATTTGTGTTTCCAAATAAACATCTAGTTATAAGGACTACATTGAAAGGAAACTAATGAAATTCTAAGCTGCTCTGGGGTGGCTGTTTTATTCTGATCGGTGGTAGATTGCACTATTGACCAAATGTCAGACACGGAGCGATACAATGATTGAATAAAAGTGTATACATAATCGGAGCAGAGAACTTTGCCAGGACCAGCTTTGTCGCCTTTCTCATAATACTAAAGGAAATTCTTTTTTTTTTTTTTCTCCTCTCTGAGTGCAAATAAATTTTTTTCTTTCTGGGCCCCCTCCTCCTTTTATTGGTGCCCCCAGATAAAATAATGCAAGATGCCTTAGCCAGAGACGCTGATGAAATATTTTCAGCCTAGATATTAATCTGTTATCAGTTCTGTAGGTGTGAAATGTGATGAAGATGACAGAGAATCATGCTCTGCAGGCCTCAAGTAATTTGCACCAAAGATATTTAGATCTATCTTTGGACACTGCAGATCAGTTATTATGGGAGGGGAAAAGCCCTTGGGGAGTCTACCTTGAAACATATTTCAAATGCCAGGGGAGTTGCATGAAAATTGGGTAATGAATGAAACTCTGATTGCAGAAAAATCACTTTGGAATGTGACTGCTGCAGCACAATGTTGCTGTGTGTAAACCTTAAATGCTTAATGCCATGGACTGAGTCGTGTGGATTCTGAGATGCATTCTGGTCCCACTTTCTATCTTCACTCTTCTTGCACCATTCAGTTGGGGATGAATAAATATTTGTCATACAACCTGATGGTTATATTTTTTCCTTTAATTGAAAAAATGACCGCAGTGTATTCATAATATATGAGAGCCTGTAGACAGCTTATGATAAGTTCGCCAAAGAAATTTTATCTTCTTTATCCCTATACCTCCGCATAAATCAAACGTTGTTTCTTAAACTCCAAAAGGTATTTCTGAGTGCTTCTAAATGAAACTAAACCAAGTTCTGGACAAGACTGGGCTTCTCATTCCTAATAATCAAAATGGGATCAAGAGACATTAAAAATACTTCTTTCTAGAAAACTTATCTGAAATAGCCAGGAGTGGTTTACAATGGTAATCTGCCTGATGGGGATGGCGGTGTACTCATTCCTACTTTTCATTTAGAAATTTAGCTTGAGACAAACAACCCATGGTCGCTTATGTCACGTAGGCCCTTACCATGAGTAGAAGTACGGAATCAGAAATCCTAATGTAACTGTGCAGACATGTCACGTTAATTTAAGTTATGTCTAGATAACTTAGACATATGTTATGTCTAGATAACTTACATAAGTTATGTCTAGATAACTTAGTTATGTCTAGATACGCTAGATAAACTTAGCAAATTCTGATGTTAAGAGTGAAATTGAGGGGCGCCTGGGTGGCTCAGTCGGTTAAGTGTCCGACTTCGGCTCAGGTCATGATCTCGCGGTCCGTGAGTTCGAGCCCCGCGTCGGGCTCTGGGCTGATGGCTCAGAGCCTGGAGCCTGCTTCCGATTCTGTGTCTCCCTCTCCCTCTGCCCCTCCCCCGTTCATGCTCTGTCTCTCTGTCTCAAAATAAATAAACGTTAAAAAAAATAAAATAAAAAATAAATAAAAAAAAAGAATGAAATTGAAAATATGTTTAATAATGGAAATAGGGAAATATTTTTCTATAAGGTCTTTTTCTATAAGGTCTCAAAACTGTCTCTTTTCTTAAAGTCTTCCCTGAGTGAAACAGGTAATTGTACTCCATTTAAATATGTACATATTTTTCTCACAACCCCTAAGAGAATTTCTTTAAGTATTTATTTGTGGGGTGCCTGGTGGCTCAGTTGGTTAAGCGTCTGACTCTTCATTTCGGCTCAGATCATGAGCTCACGGTCCGTGAGTTTGAGCCCCACACTGGGTTTCGAGCTGACAGTACAGAGCCTGCTTGGGATTTTCTCTCTCCCTCTCTCTCTGTCCCTCCTCCACTCACTCTGTCTCTCTCTCAAAATAAATAAACAAACTTAATTATAAAATTTTAAAATATTTGTTTGCATGACTGTTTATGTTTTTTAGAGTATAACCTGTATGGGGACAGAGAGTGTGTCCTCACCAGTGGCTGGCACATAATAAACGCCTAACAAGTGTTTGTAGAATGAGCACTCTAAGGAAGGGAAGAAAGAATGTATGAGTTAAAGCAAATGGGGTATTATGTAGGAAAATCACCAGTGAAAAGGAAAAGGACGCTTTTGGCAGAGACGGTGGGGTGGGATGGGACTTTTTCTCACATGCTAGAAATGGCAAAATTGGAAAAAGAAGAAAACAGGGGAGAGATTCTAAAATAATTTTCGTCTGCTGTGGAATCAAAGCGTGGAATAAAAAGGGCCAAAAGTAGAAATAATGTATTCTGTTTACCTGCACCAGAAGGTTATCTACCAGTGACATCAGAATTAAAGAAATTTACTCTAGGTTTTTGGGGTATAAAAACCAGTTGGATTCTAGTAAATTAATTTCATAATGAAGCCACTTTGACCCTGGAAGTTCTGATCCAAGTCACTTCATTCCAGTTTTCAAAATGGTGCACAGTTGGCTCCCAGCCACACCGGTGGCACCAGTCTTCTCCAGGCTTATTTCAGAGTGGTTAAGTTTGGCATTACCTTACCCCAAATATGTTTCCCAGTTAGATCTAGTGAGTATCATGTATTTCAAAGCTATAGTGCACCTCAGTGGAAAAACCTCAGCTCCACAATAAATTTTCAGATTCCTCAGAAAAAGGAAGCTCATTGCTAAATGACCCATTTCAAAAATGGAAGTTTGACACCACTAGCCTATGTTCTATTTTCTTTTCTCTCTTTGTTGCTCTGCTCTCGACAATTTCAGATATGTAAAATTTAGTAAGGACCTCTGTCTTGTGATTGGGCCCTTCCATTATATACCACTGTCTAGAAGTGAGTGCACATGTACTTCGATACCAGAAAGAAAAATTCTGATCATGAAAACACAAGCAATGTGAAGATAAACATGAATGTTTGTGTTTAGTCCCCTGTAGAATCAGTCTTAAATAGGCCATCCAGAAATTCATTCTATATCTAGATTCTCTCATGCCTTTAACCATTTTAGCCCTTGCTCTTGTATCTCTTTCAAATCCTAGCAGGAGCCCTCAGGAACCAGATGATATCACTCCTGTATCTCCCGTGGCAGGCAGAAATAGATCCTTCCTTACCTTGAGAGTAGTAGGTTTGGGTCTTCCACAGTGTTCAAAATGCGGCATCTGAGGGGCGCCTGGGTGGCGCAGTCGGTTAAGAGTCCGACTTCAGCCAGGTCACGATCTCACTGTCCGTGAGTTCGAGCCCCGCGTCGGGCTCTGGGCTGATGGCTCAGAGCCTGGAGCCTGTTTCCGATTCTGTGTCTCCCTCTCTCTCTGCCCCTCCCCCGTTCATGCTCTGTCTCTCTCTGTCCCAAAAATAAATAAACGTTGAAAAAAAAAAAATTTAAAAAAAAAAAAAAAAAAAAATGCGGCATCTGTGAAAAATACAACCAGGTTTTGCTATCATAGCACAGTGTACAATATTTGATAATATAAATTTGATATAATATTATACCAAAAGATGCTTTTCCCACGAGGGGTGAAGAAGAGAAGGAATATAGGGAATTAGACTTGGGTCAAAGGGATTTTTAAATTTTGTTCTTAGGAGGAAAGCAATTTTCTAAACTCAGAATTCCAGAGTAGATGTGGGAGAAGCTAGAAGCTTTAAATTCCCAGAGGGTAGGATCTAATGTGGATTCCTTTATGTGCAAAAAAGTCACGCAAATGGGACTTTAAGAAAGTGTTTTATATAAATGAAAATGAAAATGACTATAGGAGTGCCTGGGTGGCTCAGTCGGTTGAGCTCAGGTCATGATCTCACGGTTCGTGGGTTTGAGCCCCGCGTGGGGCTCTGTGCTGACAACTCAGAGCCTGGAGCCTGCTTTGGAGTCTGTATCTCCTTCTCTCTCTGCCCCTCCCCTGCTCATGCTTTGTCTCACTCTGTTTCTCAAAAATAAATACATGTAAAAAAACATTTTTTTAATAAAAAAAAAAAAAGAAAATGACTATAGAGGAGACCATTTTAATTAGTTCTTGCAAAAGAGAGTTGGAAGTGGAGGAGAAAAGCTGAAATATTTTTATATTTTATTTTATTTTATTTTATTTTATTTGTGAATGTACAAGCAGGGTAGGGGGGGCAGAGGGAGAGGGAATCTTAAGCAGGCTCCACTCTCAGCACAGAGCCCCGCTCCAGGGCTCAATCTCACAACTGTGAGATCATGACCTGAGCCAAAATGAGGAGTCGGACACTTAGCCAATGGAGCCACCCAGCCTTTCCAAAAAGCTAAAATGTGGAGAAAACTGAAAAAGTTAGTTGTCTGGAAACTCACCTAAGGAGAAAAAAAAAAAAAAACTTAAATTTTCCCAAATAGATCTCTTTTTGGAAAAAAAAAAAAAGTAAGCAAATTTAATTGTCCACACACTTAGGAAATTAGGGCTTAGAATGTATTCTTCTATTAGGAAATGCATTTGTTTGCTTAATTTGTTATTAATTTCTAGTAAGAAGCCCTCACCATTAGTAGCTCACAGACAATGTGACCATTCCTAATGGTCCTAAAAATGAACCATGGAGTAATTGGAAAAACATTCTTTTGGAATCAGAAGACTAAAAACAGGTACCAGATCCAACACTGAAATTGCTACATGTCCTTGGACAGTTTACTTCACCTCTGAAGTATCAATTCCTCTGGTGCCTGGCTGGCTCAGTCAGTAGAGCATGCAATTGTTGAACTTGGGATGTTGAGTTCAAGTCCCCCATTGGATGTAAAGCTTGCTTTAAGAAAAATAAATAAAGGCACAAAAATAAATCAACCTAATTTTTTAGATTTCGTGGCTGTTCAAAGAAGATAATGGATGTAAAATCACTAGGAAAATTATTATATCATTTATTATCATAAACCTGTCTTTTACATTAAAATTTGTTTATGCATTTGTTTTTTTTCCTAAAGTAGATTATTTTTTCATACCTTTCTTAGGTATTATCACATATTTTTTTTGAGAATTAAACTACTACACAATTATAGAATGAAATGCTTAGACAAAATAGATTTAATATTTTTAATATTTTGTTTTTGCGTATATTTGTTCTTGGTAACTTACTTTATGATAAAATTCCTGATTTTTTTCTGTTTTCCTAAAACAAACAGTAAGTCTGAATGACCAGCCAAGACCTTGAAAATTATGACCCCAACTGGATGGAAGATCTCATGGGGCATGTGTTGATTTAGTTTATCTACCAGTATGAATAATAGATCCAATCATTAGGGCTTACCTATTTTAAAAGCAGTTTTTAAACTTTTAAATCCCTACTTAGATGATCTCTGAAAAATGCCTTCTACACTCTGAGGAAATAAAATGCAGAAATGTTCACATTCATGAGACAATAGCTTTGACTGAATGCCGTAAAATGAAATCTGCTCTTTCAGTTTTTCTTTCAAAGGAAAAATTGCATAAATAATACATTTGGGCCTTGCAATACCAAACAAGCACAATAGCTACTTTACAGCTTTCATCAAAATGAAGGCCATCTTTTTCATTTTATTATGGAACCATTAATACAATATCATCAACTCTGATTGGCTGTAAGGTTCCAGACTGGAGGCATCGTGCCAGATGTCAATGGAGGTGCTGATATCACTAGGATATGGAATGGCACCAGCCCAGGGACTGGAGAGCTGATCAAATCTGGAAAAAAAGAAATAAAGAAATCTAAAACTTTTCAAATTTGGGGGCATGGTCTCCTTCTGGGGAAAATTCAGGTAAGATTTACCTTCATAATGCCCCCCCCAATTTACCTGAGAATCTTTTAAATAATGAATGAGTAATAGAGGTTTTCACATATAAACTACCTTCTTCATTCAGTTTTTGGTATGTCTTTTGATACATTTCTATCCAAATTAACCTTTTTACCAGTCTATCAGAGGCATGAAGAAAAAAAGAAAGAAAGAAAGAAAGAAAGAAAGAAAGAAAGAAAGAAAAAACAAAAAGCCTAAACCAAAAAATGGGTGATATTTGATTAAGTCTATTTTTCTTATTTCAGTTCAAACAGGGAAGATTTGTTAGGGGAGGAATAAAAACAATGTCAAAATTAGACTTTCTAATTATTCTTGGATTTAAATTATCCTTGCTATTGTGGTCTCTGTCCCGTGACAACAGATAATTGAGAGCTGGCTGTAATTGACATATTAGGGTTTTCTTTTACTTAAGGCAAATAGAAGGACACAGTTAAACATTAGGTTTACCCTCTAGGTAAAAAGAGCACATGGCAGATAGCCACAAAATAGAGGTTTAAAGGGATTTACTAACTTCGGATAAATACAGTGCTGTAGAAGGAATTTAAAGAAAATTCAAAGCAACCCATGGATAACAGCCTTATGTTATATGGATTTAACACAATATGATTTAATTTTTTTTATACAGAGGAATTAAACAAGGTAGTATAACCTGTGACTTCCCAACATTCTTGTTGATGTTTTAAAACAAAATTTAGTTTTTCTCTTTTATCAAAATGATTTCTAAAGGCCCTCCATATAATTAAATCTAATCCTCATTTTATCTTTGGGAAATAAAAATATTGTAGGATGTGTTAAGACATATTCCAGTTCAATGAGAAATGAATTAACAACTCTCAGTCTGCTTGACATTAACAAATACGTACTTTGAGACTTCACTACATTATAATATTGTATAGATATTGTGGGTATGGATTCCCACTCCAGATTGCTACTTAGTAGCTATGTGATCCTGCGCAAGTCATTTAACCTGTCAGGGCCTCGGTTTTCTGTTCTATGAAATGGGAATGATTATAGAATGTATTCCATAGGGTTCTTGTGAGGTTTAAATGATCTAATACATGTAAAATACTCAGAGGAATGCCTGGTATATAATAAATATTCAAAAAGTGGTAGTTATCTTTGCTGCCCAATAGCATTTCAAATGATAGCAGAGCAAGAGTAAATTAAGAAGTATAAAACAGTTACCATTTTGTTGTTGTTGTCAGCATTACATTCTGGTAAGATTCAGGAAAATCCTATTTAGTTACAAATTGCAGCTACTAAGATTGACTGAAATAGATTTGAGGAATTTGAAATATAGTCAGCATCAAATATTTGTGTTTGCTTTTTTAACAGGCAAATTAAAACATTGGCAAGTGCCTTTTAATTTAATTTTTAATTCTTATCCCTTTTGAGACTACACATAAAATATTCATTTATCTTCAATTTCAGTTTGGTAATATATGCTTGGCAATTAAGAACTTGATGTACTGAGAGATAAATGTATTTAGGTTAAATGTTAGTGCTTTGTATAAAGCCTACTTTGCAGGAATTGTATTATACTTCTTACTCTTTAGAAAGAGATGCAGCAGACCCCTAACTTTCAGAGCTTTGGAAATGCCAGTATGTCCCTACCCTCTTCAATAAAATTGCTGACATTAAGAACTCCACCTTAATTTTACTGTTCAAACACAAAATGCTAAGCACGTAGAAGGCTCACAGCTTACTCTTGATTCATTACATTGATATCACTGATTTGGTCAGGGTAATTCTAAGACTTCCTAAGATTGGCCTTTGTTGTTGTGGGATACTGTAATTAAGAATAAATAATGGATTTAGGATTTTCCAATATGGGTGTCTTCCATTAAAATTAGCCCAAGTTTTCTCACTTCCCTCCCCTTCCCAAAAAAACTCAGTCTGTTTATATATAGATGGGTCTTTACAGATTCACATACATATACAAATAAAAGCATGTATGACAGTGCAATGCCTTACAACTAACAACTAAAAACAGTGTGTCTTAGGTTTATATAATTGACGTTACCTATAATGTAATTATACCAACTTAATTCCAATAATTACCAACTTTTCTCCTTGTTAATATTTTTCTTTTATTATAACTTTATTCATTACAACTTGTTAATTATTATAAGTAATTAAACTGTAGTATATTTGAAGATACTAACATGGGAAACTAACATGGGAATTGCAATATTTCAGAATAGAAGATGTGATTTTATTCAAGGCATTAGTTTTTTTCTGAGAATCATATGGCTCCTATGTTAAATCAGTAGGGGGCTTTTTGAAATAATTTTAATAGTTCAAGAATTCCAGTGAAGGTTTCCATTTATTGGACGTAATTCTGCACATGTTATCTGAAGCATCAGTTTATTGTATCAATTCAATGGGATCATATTGGTTATCTTATGCTAACTGGAAACAGTAGTTGAAAGCTTAATTCCTTTGATTAATTTTAAGTGAAAACAATACTTACAACTCAATAGTATGACTTGTTTTGTAGGAAAACCTATAGTACAAAGATTGGGTTTGAGAAAAGGGCAGTGGGAAATTAGAGACAAAACAATACATACGTGTGTGTGTGTGTGTGTGTGTGTGTGTGTGTGTGTTAAAAAGTTTGAGAAACCTGGAGTGGAGTTCTAAGTCTTCTAATTTTCTAAATCATTATAACCTCTTGTTTTAACCTACCAGTTCGACTTTCTCATCTTAATGCAATCAAGCTTTCTTCTTTTAAGAATGGTTAATTCTCAAGTTAGACGTGTAAACAGAATTTACCTTCCCCAATATAGGCATTATTCTGTATCAAGATATAACATAAGGGTGTTCTGTGTATAAATTAATAATAATAATGTTCATGTGTAGCCCATGAAATTCAAGATGTATGCATACCTGAATTATCAAGTCTGTTGGAGGTTTGGCTGTGAAGCCTATCATATCACTAGCTTCATGAGTGCAGGCGCTCTGCACTGACTTAATGTACAATTATTTCTTTCATCTTTATATAAAGCCTCCCTACTTGCAACTTCCATTATACCTGTATGCTCAGATTTATTTAATTGGTTTGATTAATATCCATACTTATATAATGGAAATCATTTTTGAATGTATTTGAGTAATCAAGTGTCCTAAGGAAACAAGCTTTGGTTAAAAAATACTCATTAATGTTGTTGAAGTAATGGGATGCAATCTAAATGGCCAATGATAGTTTCAGAAAATTATTAGGCAGAATGTTTCCCATCTATTAAAACAGTATTTACTTAAAAATGGGCAAATTCTTGTCATATTGTCAAGTGAAAAAGGAACTACCAGATTCCTTTTTCCTCCTGTACATAAAATAAGAATACAATTATGTAAAGAAAACAAAAAGTCATGAATCAGAAAAAATACTGGAAAAAAGACACTAACATGTTAATGTTTCCTTTTGTTTTTCTATGGTGAGCATATATTTCTTTGATAATCAAAATGATATTGCCTTATTTTTTAAAAACTTTGTTTATCTTCAGGGGTGCTTGGGTGGCTCAGTCGGTTAAGCGTCCGACTTCAGCTGAGGTCATGATCTCATTGTTCATGAGTTTGAGCCCCACAAAGGGCTCTGTGCTGACAGCTCATAGCCAGGAGCCTGCTTCGGATTCTGTGTCTCCCTCTCTTTCTGCCCATCCCCCACTCACATTCTGTCTCTGTCTCTCAAAAATGAATAAACATTAATTTTTTTAAATAAAAACCTTGTTTATCTTCAGAAGTCACTAAAATGATATATTATTTAGTATTTACATATTGCTAAACATATATCTATCATTGTTTCTTACGTTTAATTTTCAGTGACCCAATGAGCTAATTTATTCTTATCATTTTATAGATGAGGAAACTTAGGAACAAAGAAGTTAAATAACTTGCCCTGACTTACATGTTAGTAGTCTGTGCAACTGGGATTTAAAGCTAGGGGAAATGGCTTTGTCTGTGCTGTACAACTACTATCAATTTGTAAAACTCAGAAGTTTTTATGTTCTAAATTTTAAAATATTTAGGCATGGCAGAAGTATAGATGGTATTACAGACACCCATATACCCATCACTGAGCACTCACTAATTCATCAAAATGATGACAGAACATGTTCATTTAAATTAGTATTGATCCCTTCAAATATATCAATGGGAATATGTCACTTTCAGCTAATAATGCCATTCTAATTTTTTTAAATAAGAATAACTACTCTTTACTAAGATATTAAAATGACAGAGTGGGTATAAGTTTAACAAAATATGTACAAGATCTATGGGAGGAAAATTTTGAACACTTATGAAAAAAAGTCAAAGAACTAAATAATCAGAGAGATAGTCCATGTTCATGGATAAGAAGACTTATTATTACCAAGATGTCAGTTCTTAGACTCTTAAATATAGAGAACTGGTGGTTGCCAGAGAAGAAGTGGGTGGGGAAAATGGATGGAATAGATAAAGAGGATTAAGAGCACACTTATCCTGATAAGTACAGAAAACTGGATAAAATTGTTGAATCATTGCATTGTTTTAATGTTTATTTTTGAGACAGAGAGAGAGAGAGGATGGGAGAGGAGCAGAAAGAGAGGGAGGCAGAGAATCTGAAGCAGCCTCTGCACTGTCAGCACAAAGTCCAACACAGGGCTTGACCTCACGAACTGTCACATCATGACCTGAATCAGTCAGATGCTCAACCAACTGAGTCATCCAGGTACCCAAATCATTATATTTTACACCTGAAACTAGTATAACACTGTATGTTAACTCTATTTAAATGACTTTTTAAAAAAGATCTCACTTCTTTGTAACTGGATCGATAGATCCAACACAATTCCAATCAAAATCCCATTAGGTTATTTTGTGGATATCTGCACACTAATTCTAAAGTTTGTATGGAGAGAGAGAAAACCAAGAACAGCCAGCACAATTTTGAAGGATATGAACAAAGTTGGAGGACTGACACTACCTTACCTCAAGACTTACTATGAAGCCACAACAATCAAAACAGTGTGGTATTGATGAAAGAATAGACAAATCCATGGAGCTTTATAAAGAACCCAGAAATAGAACACATAAATTTTGTCAACTGAGTTTTGACAAAGAAGCAAAGGCAATGAAATGGAAAAAATGACAGTCTTCTCAATAAATGACGCTGGAACAACTGGACAACCGCAAGCAAAAGAATTAATACAAGCACAAACCTTACACTCTTCACAAAATGTAACTCAAAATGGATCATAGGTCTAGAATACACTGGGCTTGCTGATGACTTTTGAGATATAATACCAAAGGCACAATCCATAAAAGAAATAATTGATTAGCTGAGCTTCATTAAAATTAAAATCTTCTGCTTTGCAAAAGATAGTGTCAAAAAATAAGAATACAAGCCACAGACTTGAAGATAATACACAAAGAATTCTTAGAGCTCAAGAACAAGGAAATAAGCAACTTGATGAGAAAAGTGGGCAAAAGACCTGAACAGACACATCACCAAAGAAGATATACTGATGTCAAATAGGCATATGCAAAAATGCACAATAGAATTTATCATTAGGGAAATGCAAATTAAAACAACAATGAGCTACCTCTTTATGATTTTTTAAATAGTAAAAATCCCAAACACTGAAATCACCAAATGCCAGAAAGGATGTGACAAGGAACTCCCTCCCATTCAGTGCTGGTGGGAATGCAAAGTGGTACAGCCACTTTGGAAGACGGTGGCAATTTCTCATGAAATTAAACATAGGCTTACCATACTATTCAGCAATAGTACCCCTGGGTGCTATTTCAAACCAAATGAATTGAAAATTTACATCCACCCAAAACCCACACTTGAATATTTATAGCAGCATTATTCATAACTGCCAAAATTTGGAAGCAACCAAAATGTCTTTCAGCAGGTTAACAAATAAATTGTACATCCAGGCAATGGAATATTATTCAGTGCTAAAAAGATATGAACTATCAACTTATGAAAAGACATGGAACAACCTTCAATGCATATTACTAAGCAAAAGAAGACAATCTGAAAAGGCTAAATACTACATGATTTGAACTATATGACTTTCTGGAAAAGCCAAAATTTTGGAGACATTAGAAAGATCAGTGGTTGCTAGGAGTTGAGGGGAGAGAGGGATAGATAAGGGAAGCATTTTTAGGCAGTGAAACTATTCTATATAATATTGTAATGGTGGCTACACATCATTATACATTTGTCCAAACCTACAGAATGTACAACAGCAAAAGTGAACCCTAATATAATCTGTAGGTTTCAGGTGATAATGATGTGTCAATGTAGATTCATTAATTGTAATAAATATAGCATTCTGGTGTGCAATACTGATAGTGAAGGAAGCTACACATCCTTGGCAACAGGAGTATATGAGAACTCTCTGCATTTTCAACTCAGTTTTGCTGTGAACCTAAAACTGCTCTTAAAAAAAAGTCTAAGTTTTTTAAATAGGCATCAGAGTATGCTAAAATATTCATATATTTATCTCATTTAATTCCCCCAACAATCATATTACTGTGAACCACTCTTTCCTTATATTACAGATGAGATCATTAAGATACAAAAGATTTATTTACCCAAGGTCATTAGACTCTACAGTGCATACTCATAACTATCACAAATTCAAAACTTGTTGAAAACTTCCTTGTAAGTCTACAACAGATTGTGTGTGTGTGTGTGTGTGTGTGTGTGTGTGTGTGTGTGTATCACCAACAAAAGCAAGAGAGTCATTCTCTAAGCACAGTATCATTTCCTTTTTTTAATGTTTATTTATTTTGAGAGAGAGAGAAAGCACACGTGCACGCCAGTAGGGGAGAGAGGCAGAAAGAGAGGGAGAAAGAATCCTAAACAGGCTCCATGCTCAGCATGGAACCTGATGTGGGACTCAATCCCATGACTGAGAGATCATGACCCAAGCTAAAACCAAGAGTCAGACATTTAACCGACATGCGCCACCCAGGAGCTTCAGTACAATTTCCTTTTAATAATGAGATGCTATTTGAAGAAAAAATTAGTAAAGTTGGGTAATAAGGCTGAATAATGCTATCACAGATTAAACAACAACAGCAACCATGTGTTAAAGCCGTCACCAACTTGTGGCCTTGTGCCAAATTTTCCCACTGTGTATTTTGTTATTAGAAACCCTAACGTGGGAAGGATATCACACATAATTTCATACACCAGGTCACTTATAAAAAACTATGCCCAGATTGTGATGTGGCATCAATGAGCCAAAAATGGGTTCTGGTTCACCCTCTTACATGATATAGGTTTTCTTCAGTCATTCAGTTCCCATCATCCCCTACTCTCTCACTGTCACTGAGGCTAGGTGGCAGCTATACTTTATGATAGCATTTGTCCTGCTATTTTTCATCTACTAGAATTGAGGAAATTTTTTACATCCATTTCTTTATAGGAAATATTGGATAAGGCAAAGAGGGTCCCCTGTTTCATGAAAAACAGGAATATAAATTTATTTGTGGAAATGTTGAGTATCCTTATGTTTAATATGTCAATATTTCATGTCTATGTAAAAGAATACCACTTACTTCATGGATATGAAAAAATAAGAAAAATAATTCTGACTAATATGTGGAAAAAATGTATGGTAAAAATTTAATTAATTGAAAAATACTGATATTTAAACAGGGCTTATTTTGAAATGCAAATAAAATGTGGTGCTACAATGAAATGCAAATGTATATTAACTTAAAAAAAATTGCTCTAGCATCAAGGCCTTTTTACAGCTGATAAGTCCATGAAGAAGTGTCTATAGAGGATAGCAGAAATTACGAGTCTAAAACAGAAACAAGTATTTGCAAATGTAAATCTAGCTGGAAATATAGTTCAGAGTGTAGAAGACAGACTTGAGAACTTTGAGGACAAAATATTGGAAAAGGTTAAGTATATTGGAGTTTTATATTGAGCTGATAAAAGTCCACATATCAATAATACCTATTTGGCTATCTTTTTCATACTGTAGTGCAATGATAGGCACAAATTGAGAAACTTATTTATTATGTGAGTAAATTCCTCAAGAGGTGAATGTAGTAATTTAATGTGTGAGCACGAAGAAGGGTACTGCTCTTGCAGTAGTATGAAACTTAAAAGTAAGAACAGAAAATTTACATGTGTTCATTGTGTCATTTGTGAGGTAACTCTGAGCTAAAAACGTTAACACTGAAATGCATCATGAAGAGAGTAATGAAGACCTTCCTCCATGGCTTCAACCCCTGAGGTTTTGATGTTTTGCTTGATGAAATGAAGGCCCACTTATTAGTCATCTGTAGTTCACAGGGTGAGTAGAACAGAAAAGACATGGTGCTGAAGGTATATATACATATACACACACATACACAGACATGACACACACATACAGGATTGAAAACAATTGCTTATCCTTGACATTCAGGTAAATTACCACCCGTCACCAGTTAAAACCAAAAACTTGGCTTTTTATTTTTGGTAGCTATTTTAAGCATCAATGTTGTTTAAATTTCTTTGCAGTAATTTTTGTACTAGATACACAAATTTGTGATTTTAGTAACTCATTCTTAGAGAAACTTTATCCTTGGGAAATTAAAATGGCACCAAGCTTCTGGCTCCTTTTCATATGCCTAGATTGTTCTACAAACACACAAGGGATTGCTTGAAATCGGAAATCCTCAAATTCTGTATTTAAAGACCAAATTCTTAAAATAAAAAATAGAGGAGATATAATGAATGAAGAATTACAAATGGTTTACTACTGAACCAGCATGCAATATTGTTTTACAAATCCAAACATGGTGACACTGAAAACCAGAACTCTACAAATTATAGAAACTCTTGTGCAAATATTTTATACATGTTTGGAAGTAGCTGTATTTGAGAACATCTGTTTTCCATAATGAACTGAAGAAAACTAAGCATCATTTAAAATTAAAAGATGCATTACAACAGAATACACAAAACCCAATGTTGACTAGAATAGAAGAAAGTGAAACATATTTTGGATCCAAACCAAAGGAGTAATGAATTTTTAAAAAAAGGAAATTTTAATCACTGAACTTATTTAATAGTCCCTGTATTTGCTTCCACGATAGCTGAAAGTAAAATAAAGTATCTGATGTTCTATCTGTATAATATTATGCAATAAAAATAAATTAAGATTATATTTTTGGTGGTTGATTTTTTTGCTCATTCATCCAATTTTACTCATTTTAATTGTCTGGCTGAGACTCTACAGAAATGAGATGTAGGCAGTTTGAAATGATGGGTTTTATTATAACTGAAAAAAAACCATGCAGTCTAGTATTTTAACTACTTAAAAATGACTACACAAATTTGCATATGAGTTATAATTTAATGTCTTTATTTAATAGTCATACTTCTGAAATTATAAAATAATGTGCCTTTGTGAAAATTATGGGAAAATTCTGGGAAGGCAAACATAAGATTCTTTGATTTAAAAATTTTTGAAAATGATTTTTTGTTCAGTTCATTTATTAACAATGATAGTTAGAAGGGTGACAATATGTAGGTAGAATTATAAATGTGTTGCTAATGGAGCACAAACAGTATTAAACACTAAATGTGAAGGCACTGAAAATCAGGATTCTATATAAATCTCAGAAGGATCATTGTAACAACTATTGTGCAAAAAGAGTCTATCCATGTTTAGAAGTAGAATTTTTTTTCCTTATGCAAAATGTTAGATACCCTTCTGAGGGTGACATTATCTTCTCATTAAGAACGAATTTGATCTTTGGCTCCAGTTAGTCTCAAAATTTACAATTTATTCTTCTTTTACGTTGACAATTAATGTTAAAGTCTATATTTAAAATTACAACAATATTCTCTTCTGTCAGGAGAGATTGTCTTCTTTCATATATAAACATTACCTCAATTATCAAGGTTATGACAAATTATATTTTAAAGGGTAACATTATCCATGTCTGCCAAAGATAAACTAAATTAAATGGACAGATAGATTAGATATAAAAAGGGATATTAAGAGATTATGGAATTACTTCCCCCAAGATCTTTTAAAATAGTCCAGATACCCATCTGCCTACAATAGTTTAGGTAAAGTTTGCCTGAAGCCAGCAGGATGAAGCAGAAAGATAACCTCTAGAGGTTTCCTTCAACCATATTTTTTCTAAGATTTCACTCTATTGCCCTCGAACTGTATTGGCATCTTCTCAGTTTTCTGATGAAGAATCTGGGTAGCATAGATTTTTTTTCTTAGTATTAACACAGCGTCACTCCAATTTTTAAGTTATATTTTTCAATGTGAAAGAAAGGTAGCCAAAATGGATGTAGTAACAAAATTCAGACTTGGTGTATAAAAATTAAATATGCCAAGCCACATAAATTTTATTAAAAATCCGGATGGCAAAATTGTAAAACCTTACTTCGTCCTTCATTACCACAATCTCATTGCCAAAAAATGATATGATTCGGATTTTCAAACAGAATTTTTGTTTTCGCCATATCAGTTTAAAAGCATATTTTAAATAAACTGAGATATGGTCCCTTAATGTTAAAAGGGGATTGGAATATCTTCCCCCACCAAAAACAAAATATTTAGGTATTCTTTTTTTTGTAATTTATTTAGTTATTTTTGAGAGGGGGCGGGGGGCAGAATCCTCAGCAGGCTCCATGCTCAGCACGGAGCCCCACACAGGCTTGATCACACAAAGGGTGAGATCATGACCTGAGCCGAAATCAAGAGTCACTCACTTAACCGACTGAGCCTTCCAGGCGCCCACAAATTTCTAGTTCTTCTTAAGTAATAAGTGAATGCAGGGCGACCACATAAACCATGAATGTGGGGCACTTCCAAAAGTCTGAGGTGTGAGGGGGTTGCCATACACATAAGTGAATGGCAACCCCCTTAGAGTAGGGCAATGCTCACCTGCACAAGCATTTGTGATTGCTCTGGAGTGGCAGTTAAATCACGGCCCACTCCTTTTATACTTGTTTTCCTGTTGATTGATTATGGAGATTCTGAGAAATTCAGTTTTAACACGTGCTGGTTACTTAATGTAAGAAGTTAAGTAATAGTTCAAAACAACTGTTCTGAAGGCTATAGTTTTTGTTGTTGTTAAAACACCAAGAATATCTTTGCCTTTTCAAATCTAGCCATTATGTTTTTCTTGTTAGTTGTTCATTCATGGGAAGTTCTATTATAAATTACTTGTGGCACTGACAATATTTTTAACTGGGCCAAAACTATGCCATTCTATGAGTGTTCTGATAGTTTTATTAGCTGCACACGTAGGAGAGGAAACCACTATCTTCATAACATATGTAAGAATGGCTTACATAATGAATATTTGCACAATTAATGAGTATAGCACATTTTTTTCAAAGTCTGAAATGATTTGTTATTATTTAGGACATATGGCAATTGTTGCTGAGGACTGAAGTATTTTTACATACAAGTTTGTTTATTCAGTGGAAAGTTGTTCAGCAAGACAGAGTAAGTCACCTACTTAGCCTAGTGGTCCAGTGGTTAAGATTCAGCTCCCTCTCCTAACAGAAAAACTGTGAAGCGTGAGTGAATTTCGGTGTGAGTGTAACAGTGAAGGGACGGGAGGGAAGACAGTTTCTCCGAGAAAAAAAATATCTGATTGACTTTCCATAAATCAGATGTTCAAAATTTACTTAACTTGAAAATAATATGCTACCATTGTGACAAGAACCTAAGAGAATGGTGGCTAGAGAAAAATATGTAGGAACCACGTATCTCAAGAAAGCATGGTATCATTTAAAATATCTGTTACAATTTTTACATGTGCTTCTCATTCATCAGAAGAAGAAAATATTTGCATTTCACAAAATAAACCTACGTGGCCTATAACACAAACTACACATTGTCATTTTATAATTATAGATAACATGCGATAAAAGATGGATTGGGCGTTTTCACTTAATTTTCTTTTGCTAATCCTAATTTAGAGAAGATAAATTCCATTATACTGTGCATGACTGTATTTCATCTTTGTGAAAGCAAGAGAAAGAGATGCCTATAGTAGCTTATATACGGCTGCAGAAAAGGTTCACGTAGCTAGAGCCACTCACTGCCTCGTTTCTCTTTCAATTATACTAAAATCATTTAATAAAAAGAAACGTTTATCACATCTCTGATCTAATCCAAGAAAAGACCATTATTATACTTATTTAAGTTTTATGCTTTTTTTCATAAGATATTGCGTATATTTATATGACTCATTGCAACTACTTTAGTAGTTTTCAAATAATGCATATATCACTTTCTACAAAGAATCCAATAAATTAACAATAAGTTCTGGCCACTACTCAGAGGGAAAAAACTCAAGCATACTCTAGCTGTATAAATCACAAGTCCAGTTTAACGTGAATTAAATGCATAAAATCCATCAGTGTCTCTGGAATTTTGCCCAAAACATTTGAAAACCACGGATAAAGCAAATATGATGCAGTTTGGTTTGTGAAAGATGCTCTTTTCCTTCATGTTTCAGAAAGATAATAAAGCTCGAGTCAAGTGATAAAAATAGTTAAAAATTTAAGACTTACAACAAGTCTGTTTAGTAAAGTTTGAAACCGGCAAGAGACTTAGGCATTCTAGATTTTTCATTTCTTGTTGTTAAAGATTTCATTGTAGTACCTGTAAAATGTGTGTCTATGCTAAGAAACATGCAGTTTATAGCACTCATTTCAAAACCGTCTGTGTTTGAAAACAATGTTTGGCACAAGAAATCAGCAAAGACATAGGAAAAATATTAAAATCACTGTGGGAGTGACAGCAAAAAATGGAGAGAGACAGATTCTTCCAGTCTGATCCTTTATGATGCTTTTCTAGTTATTGAGTATATAAATTTCAATCCCTTAGTACAACTGAAGGGGGAAAACATGATTATCGTATCACTCAAAGCTTCACAATTTTAAAATCAACTCTGATATAAATTCAGTCTGTATAAAATGACTTTTAATATTTTGTTCCTTAACATAAGTATTAAATTTTGTATGATTAAAAATTTATTTACTCTCTCTTCCTTAATTTAGGTTTTTGTTTGCTGTTGTTGCCATTCCTATCCCAACTTGGCAAAATTATCTTTCTGTATTAGGGCAAGGGAAGTTTTAAAGCAAAAGGTAGCACTGGCCGTAGCAGGTAATTAGACTTTAAGAGCAATCTTTGGTAAAATAAATAATGTGAAGGGAAATTGTTGTGACCACTTCAGCCTCTCCGCTCCACAGATACGAATCCATAATGTTTCATAAAAAAGAGAATTAGGAATATATATAAATAGTCAGACATCATTGGAATTACTTGCTTTTAGAATTTGCTTAATAGAATTATTAGCTTGCTGGCAGGTATAGGGCCAAAGTGAAGGATTCCCAGTATATCAGAGCCCTAAAAGGAAGACATTTTTCATCCCATGATTATAAAGAGACTCTGTAAACTGTTTCTAAAACAGAGAAACAGGAGGCAGGAAAAGCCAGCTTCTCAATAAAGAAGATTACATGCAGAGCTGAGACAGAACCAGACACAAGTTGGTAGTGAGCAATTTGGTAGTGATGTTCATTTAGTTTTCTAGTGCTAAAAAGTCTTCAATGGCTACAGGTAGTTGACAGTATTTACAGAAGAGCTTTGGATACAAACAAATGACAGTATTTTCAGAAAAACTTCCTTTTATAGCATTCAGGAGTAATTGTTCAGTGTTGGTTTAGAAAAAAAGGGGTGCCTTTTATTGATTGAAGTAACAACACCTTTCATTTCCTTACAATGATGATAATCTTGAAGAACGTGCTATTAAATTTTAGACATTTTAAATCTCTTATTTCTTTAATATATTTAAGATTTCTTAGTTCTTAAAGAGTCTACTCTGCCTTTGATACATGTGCTTGGGGCTCATCAGCACTAATGGGAATTAACAACAAAATGGACCCTTAATCATTTATCTTACATTATAGAAAGGCATGATTTGCGGACTTGATTAGAACTGTAACTGAACAAGATATTATGAAGATGTGATTCTCTTAAACACGTCCATTGCAATAATTCTACTGGAAATGTATTATAAAACTTTTCTTCTAGATAAGTCTGCTGTGATCATTGTTTAAGCATACGAACAAAATCCTATAAAAATATGCAAGGTATTGGAACACTAGCTATTTACAAAAGTAAAGACATGTATTCATAGCTCATTCAACATCCATTTAGCCTTTACTTGGTATACATCAGTTCATAATACTTACTGGTTTTGAAAGTGAAGTTTTCTTTGTCCAGAAAGCTTTGTGTGAAAAGAATTTTCACTGTTTTTTTTTACTAGGTTTGAAGTTTTTAACATAAATACTTTTAGAAAACCTTACCATTTGTGTGACACACATTTATAAATTCAAGCTGAGAAAAATACTAATCTATATAAATATTCCGTAGGCAACACAGAATGTGTATTCCTTGGAGCAAAGCAAAGTGAGAACTGGGAATTTTCGTGAATTTCAGTTATCCTGATACCGATTATCTGAGCATACCCAGTTTCCAAGTGGCTTCTTGCTGTCTTTATCTGTACTGCTTTTCTCTACCCAAACGATGCACAGTTTACTTCCCTGAAGACATCTTTGCTCCCAACCAAGCTATTTTATTTTACAGCCCCAAGTCAGACGTTTTTACTGTTGCCAGCAATGTTTCTCGCTTCTAGTCTTGAGTCGCAGTGTTCTTCATTGTGGATATTATACCACCATCACACCATGATAGAAATGAATTAGGTAACAAATACAGATTTTAGATGATCATTAGTTTGGTGGTTCAAGTTTTTGGTGGTTTTTGTGCTTATTGAGGGAGTGCAATCTGACATAAGTTTACATTATTAACTTGTTTATCTCCCTTTAAATCTTTATACAGAAGAATTATGCTTTAAAAAAGAAACAAGAGCAGGGGCACATGGGTGGCTCAATTGATTAAGTGTCAGACTTTAGCTCAGATCATAATCTCATGGCTTGTGGGTTTGAGCCCCAAGTAGGGCTCTGTGCTGACAGCTCAGAACCTAGAGCCTGCTTCAGATTCTGTGTCTCCCTCTCTCTCTGCCCCTCCCTGCTTCTGCTCTCTCTCTCTCTCTGTCTCTCTCTCAAAAATAAATAAATAAATAAACTTAAAAGAATAGAAGCAAGAATACAATCTGCATTGTGATTTTGGAAATTCTGTTATATAGCACAGCCAAAAGAATGGTCACCTATCAGAAATATGGGTACAGGGGCACCTGAGTGGCTCAGTCAGTTAAGAGTCTGACTTCAGCTCAGGTAATGATCTCACGGCTCATGGTTCAAGCCCGGGTCGGGCCTTGTGCTGACAGCTCAGAGCCTGGAACCTGCTTCGGAATCTGTGTCTCCCTCTCTCTCCACCCCTCCCCTGCTCACGTTCTGTCTCTCTCTCAAAAATAAATAAACATTTAAAAAAAAATTTTTTTAAGAAATATGGGTACAAAGTGCTATTGAATGTGAATTATTAATTTGCCTTATCAGAAGATTCAGGAAAATTAAATTATTTTTAAATGAAACAAAAATAGTGAATATCAAATATCAATAACCAGAAAGAAAATATAATATACAATTCAGTAGCTTTCTCATGTACAATTATAGCCAGTTAGAACACTTTAAAGATTTAGTGTATAACAGAAACAAAACACGCAATTCTCAATAATAAACTTTATAAGAATATACGATACCCATTAAAATACTACTAAAAATACACTTGGAAATTAAAAGAATGTACAGATAAATTTTTTACCTAACTGAGAAAATAAAACAGTTCAAAGATGTCAAATCACCCCCAGATTGCTTTATATATTGGAAATCATTCAAAAGCCTAATCAAATAACATTGAAATTTCAATTGATTCTAGTAATTATCAAAAAAACTATGCTTGAAAACAAAATTTTTGAAAAAAATAGGAAAAAAATAATTATAATGGCATAATGATATTAAAACATTCTGAGATCTATAAAGTATAAAACACATCTTACTATCCAATAAATAAAAATGTGGTTGATAAGTAATATAATAAAAATACATCAACAAGACAATATAAGTAATATAATAAAAATACATCAACAAGATAAATAATTTAGTAAGTAAATTGGATGGCATGCATAGGAACAGATCCTAGCACATATAATATTGTATTTTAAGATACTATTGGATATCACAAGTTAATGAATCATTTAATAATTAGTGCCAACATAATTAGCTATTTAGAAAAAAGTCATAACAAACATTTAATTAAATTAATGCCTAAATGGAGTTAGCGCTTTTAAAACACAACAAAATGTAGGGGCACCTGGGTGGCTCAGTTGGTTAAATTCTGACTTTAGCTCAGGTCATGATCTCACTGTTTGTGTGTTCTAGTCCCGCATCAGGCTCTGGGCTGACAGTTCAAGGCCTGGAGTCTGCTTCGGGTTCTGTCTCCTCTCCCTGCCCCTCACTCACTCACACTCTGTCTCTCTCTCAAAAATAAATAAGCATTTAAAGAAATTTAAAAAAAATTAAAATAAAATACAGCAAAATGTAGATAGTTAACATCAGGATAATAACTTTTTATGCAACAAAAAATAATAGAACACATTTAACAGGAAAAAAGTAATAGATTTTAGTTGGTTAAAATCAATAATTATTACGTGTCAAAGTTATTAAACACAGAAGTAAAACCAAGAGGAAAACTAGGTAGATTATTTTTAATATTATTCCAAATAGCAAATATTTAAATATAACAAAATATTATATAATTTAATAGGAAAAAAATAAATATCTAATAAAAGGTTTGACAGAAACAAGGATATTCCGTAAGAGAAAAAAAAACACAAATGATTATTAAATATATGAAAAAATTAGCCTAAGAAACCAAAGAATACAAATTAAAATAAAACCTCATTATACTTGGTTCAATAGAATATAGCTTCTAAAATGATAACATTTAGAGGTAAGAGTGCAGTAAAATATTCACTTTGAGAATGTAAACTGGTAAGAATTTTAGGGACAGAAATTTAATCATATGTTGTACTAATTAGCTGATATACATTAGTATCCTTAATTTAATAATTCAACATTAAAGAATTTATCTTGAGGTAATAATCAGAGACCCTCACCAGATTCATGCACATGCACACATAGTTATTTTGTTATTTTAAAGCAAAAAATAAGTATATTCACCATGTGATATACTAGGAAGCATTTAAAATAGTATTTTCAAAATATTTAATGATACGAAGAAATGTTCAAAGTATGTTAACAAAGCATGTACAGAAGTATCTATACCCTTAAATAAATTGTAAAAAAGAAAGAAAGAAAGAACAAGAAGGAAAAGAAGAGAATGAAGGAAAAGTAGAATGAGGAGAAACCGATTAAATATTTTGTAATTTATGTTTATTTGTTTCATTTAGTGAATGGTATCATGCAAAACAGAAACTGGAATCATTTTGTTATTGTTGTTTATTTATTTATTTTGAGAGGGAGAGGGACAGAGAGAGAGAGAGAGAGAGAAAGCACACGCATGCACACCAGAGGAGGAGAGAGGAGAAAGAGAGAATCCCAAGCAGCAGAATCTCGGTGGACAGCGCAGAGCCCTCGGGGGGGGCTTCGTCTCTTGCATGACATCTCAACCGTGAGATCATGACCTGAGCTGAGATCAAGCATTGGATGCTTAACCAACTGAGTTATCATTTGCCCCTATCTATCCCCTCCCTAGATATCATATAATGTCATTCATCAGTATTTCAATATATACTTCTAAAAGATAAGGACTTTTAAAAAACTATAATACCATTGTTACATCTAAAATGTAATAATAAGTTGTTCATATTATCAAATATCCATTCAGTGTTCACAAATATGTCATAAATGTCCATTCCTTAGACATATTCTAATATGAAAGTCCATAAATTGCAGTTAGTTGGTATGTTTAAGTATCTTGTTTGTAATCTATAGCAGGGTTTTCTAACATCAGCACAGTTGACACTGGGGCCCATAACTGTTGTAGGGGACTGCCCTGTGTAAAGTTGGATATTAAGCATCATCCTAATCCTCTGTCTAGATGCCAGTAGCACTTCTCAAGTTGTGATAACCTCAGATATCTCCCAACTGTTAAATGCCCGATGGAGGTGCAAAACCACCTCCAGTTGAGGACCGCTGATGTACAGGCTACTTCTTTTATCCCAAGCTTTTTTCCCTTTTGCAGATTATTCTTGGAAGAGCTTGGAAGATTTGTTTGTGTGGATTGTCCCACAGGCTGGATTTTGCCAATTGCATCTCCCAGGTGTAACATAACACATAGAGTCATCCTCTATACTTTTGTAAAGAGTGTTGGATTTAGAGGATGAATCATATCACACATGACCAGAAAAATTATTTCTTCCCCTCTTCATCGTCAAAATCAAGTCAATTGAGTCCTTTGCTATCAAATCTCTAATTCTTTCAAATTTGCCTACTTTCTTCCCTCACTAAATTACCCCAGTTCAGGCCACAGTCATCTCTCACCTGGATTAATAACCCCTTTCTCCTAACTGGTCTGTTTTTCCAATCTTAGCCATATCCAATCTCTTCTTCACAGAGAAGCCTGAGTGAATCTTTCTAAAGTGCAAATCTAATTATTCCAAGCATTCTGCACGTCTCCTCAAACACCTAAAACACTCCAGTGACTCTCCATTGCCCTCCGGGTATTGTCTGGATTCCTCTGTGGGGCTTCTTATGTACTTTTTGATTGGACAACCTCTTATCTTTCTAATCTCTTCCTACTCAACTTTCAGTATAGGTCTCCATACTTTCTTTTCATGTATAATTCATAAACAACATATGCTCATATTTCTGTGTGTTTAAAATTTTGTGTAAACAGTAGCATATTGTTCCTATTCTTTTGCAACTTAACTTTTTAAAAAAATTTACTTTTTATTTCATGTAGAGTTAGTTTTTTAACTACTACCCAGAAATCCATTGTTTAAATAAAACTATTTATCTTTCTACTTCAATATTTTTGTGTTTCTAATAACTGGCATGAAGTTGCTATTCAAAAAATGTTGACATACCTAAAGGCTAAAGCTAAAAGAAGTAGTTACCAAAATTAAATATTATAAAGAATCAAGGGTGAGGTTTAAGAAAAGGCAAAGTGCTATACTAGTTGCACAAATTTTTATCTCTTCTTTCTGAACCAGTGATTCCTAAATAACATTCTGTATTGCAGTATGTATGTCACTAAGAAATCTCCAATCATGTCATAAAATGCAAACAGAATTAATTTAGATCTATGGAATTATAACAAACATTTGCCAAATAGCAAATTTAGAGAGATTTGGACTACATTTTTCCAAACCCAAATCAGCAATAAAATATGGAACAACTTCAAATAGTGGGATATCTTCATTTTTAAAATATACCACATTCTGTCCATTCTTCACTAACAAAAATGAAAATAGATCTGTCAATAATCACAGTCAAAGAGTGTATGGATAAAATACTTTAGAAATGCCCTCACTGACTATTTTTTAATTCCCTAACACAAGCATTTTCTAGAACCTCAACTATCTTTAATTTCTCATTTAGTTACATGTTTATCTCTTAAACATACAAAAATGCAAACATAGATCACATTGGGAAAAAAATAAAGGATGCATCTTTAGCATCCAAAACAGAAATTATTAGTGCCTTATGAAATTATAATTCAAGTGATAAGGTAATTTTTATTGAATAAAATAAAAATCATTAACAATAAAAGGAAAATTAAAAAAGTCACATTGTAAGTCTTCTAGTTTGTTTTTTTTTTTTAACTCATTTAAGATCAGCTGAAGTAGTAAGAAATTTGTGAAATCTCACCCAAATTTCAGTTTGCAGTCTGGTAAACTTTTATTTATTCTGAGCTTGTTGATAGCATCCAGTCAAATCTTTTATGTTTTATTCATGTGTTAGACAATCACTATTGACAATTAGTACCTACTAATTCCAGATCTGTTGACTTAAGAACTCCCTTCATTTACTCAGATTTACTTGACTTTATTTACAGAGAACACTTTTGAAAACCAAACACTTAACCACACGCCCAGATCTAGGAAGGTTTAAAGAGGTAGTTCTTGAACATGATTGAAGGAGAACAGAAAATTCTCAGCATTGCAGATAACTACTGAATAAATGAATAGATGATAGATGATCAATAGGTGATAGATGATAGATGATAGGTAGATAGATATAGATAGATACATACATACATATGTAGATGATAGAAATCATCTCTTTCTAAATCAGGCTTTTCCATTATTTCATACTTATTTTAGGTAAAGGAATTATACAAATTATCAGGGAGTCCTTCCTTCTATTGTCAGTATAAAAACATAGCCCAAATCCAAACCCTAAATTATTTTTGATAATCCAACATGTTATCAGTGCCTCTGTGCTTCTGATGCTTCTAGTATTGTAAATAATTTACCTACTTATTACCTATTACCTACCTTATTGTTGTAAAATTCTGTTATTTATTCTATGCCTCCTTTTTGGGTTCATTTGGCACAAATATATAAGCAATGTGTATAATTTCAATATTTAAAAAAACTAACACATATCACTGCTCTTGACATAATTTTTACTGCAAATGATATTTGTAGGTTCTTAGACCAACTTTAGTTACTATTTCCAAGATATTTTAAGAGTCCTGACTGAAGTTAAGTGAATATTATGTTAAGTATTTTGACATCAAAGTATGAAATTTCTGAAATTACATTTAAAAATGGAGAATATGGGCGCCTAGGTGGCACAGTCGGTTAAGCGTCCGACTTCAGCCAGGTCACGATCTCGCGGTCCGTGAGTTCGAGCCCCGTGTCAGGCTCTGGGCTGATGGCTCAGAGCCTGGAGCCTGCTTCCGATTCTGTGTCTTCTTCTCTCTCTGCCCCTCCCCCCTTCATGCTCTGTCTCTCTCTGTCTCAAAAATAAATAAACGTTAAAAAAAAAATTAAAAATGGAGAATAACTTTGGAGTGGGAGGATGATTGAGAAGAGGTTGACTGATGTGTTCCTTGAAATTAAAAGTAAATATAGATGCATTGAAATTTAACCTACCGTAAGTTGTCCAAAATTCAATCTAAAATAAATCTCTACAAAAAAAATTGTTTTTATTTCATTAAACTGAGGTTCATCTCTCTTCTTTTAATTTATTTGAACTGTATACACTTTATCAAAAAGTTAGGGGTTATATTTAGTATCCAATTATCTACCCTATAAATAGTGATAGCATTAAATCTACAAATACATTTTAATTCAATAGAATACCTCTATTCTTATTTCAAAGAAAAATTATGACTATCAGCATCATCCTTGTCAAATTCCTCTTTTCACAAATGTCCCTATTCACCCCCAGTCTCACCAAATAGGGATAGGGGTTGTCCTCTTCATCCAGTTGTGCTCTTGACCTTTTCCATTTCTATACCTTCAAAAACAGTCTCTACCATGCATTCCTCCCAACCCATCTAACTTCAATCTCTTGGTTTTGTAATAACATTCTTCAATTCCTTCAAGCTTCTCTCCTGCTAAAAAACAGATGATAGATAATTATTTTGAAAGAAATATTCTTCCTTGTATCTGATATGCCATATGATTTCACTCATATGTGGAATCTAAAAAAAAAAAACCACAAATGAACAAACAAAAAACAGAATCAGACCTATAAATACAGAGAATAAACTGATGGTTTCCAGAGGGGAGGAAGGTGGGGGGATGGGCAAATTGATGAAAGGAAGTGGAGATACAGGCTTCCTGTTATGGAATGAATAAGTCACAGGAATAAAAGGTACAGCACTGGGAATATAGTCAATGATATTGTAGCAGTATTGTACGGTTACAGATAGTAGCTACACTGGTGGTGAGCATAGAATAATTTGTAGAGAAGCTGAATCACTATGTTGTACACCTGAAACTAATGTAACATTGTGTGACAACTATACTCAAATATTTTTTTAATTTGATATACTTTAAAACTTTTTAATAGCTTTTACCTTTACTCAGATTTCTTAAGATGTTGGTTTGCCCTGGCAGATTCATCTTCCCTATAATTCAGTTTCTCCACTACTCCAATGAAACTATTGTGACTAAACTTTTTAATAGCACTCATAGAATAAAGATCCTATAGTCTTATCTAAATATGTGTCAGCAGCCTTGACCTGCCTCTTCTCTGAACTTCAAGATATATATTGACCTTATCTACGAAACAGACAGCAATATAAAACTCATTCTAAAACTGAATGTAATAAATTTCCCTCCAAATCTGTTTTTTGTTTGTTTGTTTGTTTGTTTTCTTTTACCTTTATGTTTTCTCCCAATCAGTCTCAACATCCTTGGAGGTCTTTTTCTATCAGGGAAACATTATTCTCCAGCTCAAGGACTGGTTGGTAGGGGAGTAAGGAAGGGAGGTTGAAGTTAGTAACATGAGAAGAAAACATCACTACTTCTTCATCCCAACTGTACAATTGGCATTACCTGGGGAGCTTTCAGAAAATCCTGATGCCCAAGATATTCTGATGTAATATTTTCACAGCATCCACTCAGTGATGGATATCACATTAGTCACCGTGGACAAAATGTTGAACAGGCAAGGTGTTGTCTCTGCCCTCACAGTTTTTAGTCCATGAATGGAAACAATTAAACAGTCAATCTCTCTTTAGAATAACAATCACTATAATAAAAAAATATACAGATGGCTGTCACAGAACATGCAGGCTACCTAACTCAGATTCAGAAAGTTAAGAAAAGCCTCTGGAAGAAGTGAATTCTTTGAAAGGAGATCCAAAGGAATAGCCAAGCAAAGGTGAGAAGAGTTGCCTGGGCAGAAGGAACAGTATGTTCAGAGCTTTGAAGCAAGAAGGGGACATGACTCAATGAAAGAAATGAAAGAGGTTCATCTTATCTAAAACCAGGTGCAAGTGAGAGGAAGGTGAGTAGAGCTGAAATTGGAGAAGTAAACAAGGGTCATATCAAGAAGTTTGGAGTCTCTAAGAGAAGTGATTAAACATTCCTAATGAGGGGCAAAGTTTTAGGTTCACATGGTCATGACTTTGACAAACATGGTGGTAGGGAGAAACTGAAAACTTCCCTTGTCACTCATATTTAAAAAGCCTTTTTAATTTTTTTTTTCATTTTTGTGTTAGGTCAGAAATACCCATGCTATAATCCATGAAATAGTTAGCCAGGAATCATGAAATCAGTAAATTCTCCTAAAAGCTAGTCTTTTTTGTTTCCTTCTTTATTACATTGTCCTGAAAGGTCCATGGAGCTATGTAGGAAGTCTCAATGGATCACTCAGTACCATGTCCTCAAGCCGATAACCTGGATGGGGTTGTAAATTTTTACCTCTTCATCCTTGAGGCCACACAGACATCATAAACACTTCCAAACACTAGGTCCTCTGTATTTTCCTTCTAAATATTTCTGGAATTTACCTTATTCTTTTCATTCTTTTTACTACTTGCTTAGTTATAGTAGGCAGAATGATGGAGACTCAAAGATGCCCACATCCTAATCCTAACAACATGTGAATTTGGGATACCTTACATAGCAAACGGGGTTTTGCAAATGTGGTTAATGTTAAGGGTCTTGAGAGGGAGCCATTTTCTTGGATTATCCATGTGGGCCCAATTTAATCACATTAGTCTTTGAATGTAGAGAACCTCTCCCAGCTATGGTCAGAGAAAGAGATGTGATGGCAAGAGTGGACTCAGAGAGACGGCACAATGCTGGCTTTGAAGATGGAAAAAGTTGAAAATGTTCTCCTGGAGCCTCCAGAAAGAAACATAGCCTGCCAACACCTTGATTTTATTATTATTTTTTCTTTGTTTTTTAGAGAAGTTTTAGGTTTATAGTAAATTAAGCAGATAGTACATGGGATTCCTGAGACTCCATTCTCTTCCCTCTTCAAAATTTCCTTTATTATTAACATCTCTTGCATTCATGTGGTAATGCATTATTGAAACATCATAATGAACTAAAGTTCATCGGTTACATTAAAATTGACTCTTTGTGTTGTATAGCTCCATTGGACAAGTGTCCAATGGACATTTTGACAAATGTATAATGTCATGTATTCACCATTAAAGTATCATAAGGAGGGCCACCTGGGTGGCTCAGTAAGTTAAGTGGCTGACTTCAACTCAGGTCATGATCTCACCAGTTCGTGAGTTTGACTCCCAGGTCAGGCCCTTTGCTGCCATCTTGAAGCCTGGAGCCTGCTTCAGATTCTGTGTCTTCCTTTCTCTGCCCTTCACCCACTCATAGTTTCTCTCTCAAAAATAAATTAATGTTAAAAAAATAAAATAAAGTACCATAAATAATATTTTCACTGCCCTGTAAATTCCCTGTGTCACATCTATTCGGCTCTGTCCTTTTCCCTTTGAAACTCTGAAAACCACTAATCTTTTTATTGTTTATATAATTTTGTCTTTTCAAGAAAGCCGTATAGTTTAAATTATACACTATGTAAACTTTCAGTCTTGCTTCTTTCACAAAACAATATGCATTTAAAAATTTCTCGTGTCGGGGCGCCTGGGTGGCGCAGTCGGTTAAGCGTCCGACTTCAGCCAGGTCACGATCTCGCGGTCGTGAGTTCGAGCCCCGCGTCGGGCTCTGGGCTGATGGCTCGGAGCCTGGAGCCTGTTTCCGATTCTGTGTCTCCCTCTCTCTCTGCCCCTCCCCGTTCATGCTCTGTCTCTCTCTGTCCCAAAAATAAATAAACGTTAAAAAAAAAATT
This sequence comes from Prionailurus viverrinus, assembly GCF_022837055.1. NCBI lineage: Eukaryota > Metazoa > Chordata > Mammalia > Carnivora > Felidae > Prionailurus > Prionailurus viverrinus. The sequence goes on along the minus strand of NC_062567.1, from coordinate 47,148,200 downwards.
AAAAAAAAAAAAAAAAAAAATTTCTCGTGTCTTTTAGTGGCTTGATAGCTCACTTCTTTTTATTGCTGAGTGATATTCTATTGTACTGGTACACTACAATTTGTTTACTCATTCACCTGTTAAAGGACATCTTGGTTGCTTTCAGTTTGCAGCAATAATGAACAAAGCTGCTACAAATATTCATGTGCAGCTTTTTGTGTGTATATAAGTTTTTAACTCATCTAGGTAAATACCTAGGGATACATGGCTGTATCGGTTGGTAAGACTACATTTACCTTTGTAAGAATCCACCAAACTGCCTTCTAAAGTGGCCATACTATTTTGCGTCCCTACTAGAAATGAATAAGAATTCCTGGTGCTCCATATCTTTGTCATCATATGATATTATCAGTTTGGGGTTTTTTTTTAGCCATTCTAATAGGCAGGTACTAGTTTCTCATTATTTAAATTTGTAATTCCTTCATGACATCTGATATTGAACATCTTTTTATAAGCTTATTGCCATCTGTATATCTTCTTTGGCAGGGTGTCTGCTCGGGCTTTTTGCCTATTTTTTAAATGGGTTGTTTGTTTTCTTATAGTTGAGTTTTAAGAGCCGTTTACCTGTTGCATAACAGTCTTTTTTCAGATACATCTTTTGAATATATGGTTTCCCAGCCTATGGTTTGTAGTCTCATTCTCTTGACATTGTCTTTTATACAACAGAAGTTTTTAATTTCAAAGAAGTCCAACGTATTATTTTTTTTCATAGATCATTCTTTTGGTGGGGTATCTAAAAATTCATTGCCAAAACCAAAGTCACCTAAATCTTCTCTGATATTATTTTCTAAAAGTTCTATATTTTGCATTTTACATTTAAGTCTATGATCCATTTTGAACTAACTTTGCTGAAACTGTAAGGTCAGTGTTTAGGTTTTTATTTATTCATTTATTTGCATGTAAATGTCCAATCGTTCCAACACTATTTGTTAAAAAGACTGTTTTGTCTTTATTGATTGCCTTAACTCCTTTGCCAAAGATCAACTGACTACATTTGAGTGTGTCTATTTGAGGGCTAACTATTCTGTTCCGTCACCTATTTGCCTCTTCTTTCACCGGTACCACATTATCTTGATTATTGTAGCTCTGTAACAAGTTTTGAAGGTGGGTAGTGCCAATTCTCCAACTTTGATTTTCTTCTTTAGTATTTCATTGGCTATTTGGAATCTTTTGCTGTTGCATATACATTTCAGAATCAGTTTGCCAAAACATAAATTTCCAAGATTTTTATTGGAATTGCTTGTATATATAGATAAAGTTGGAAGAAATGACATCTTAATAATGATGAGTCTTTCTATCCATGAACATGATATATCTCTTCATTTATTTAGTTCTTTGGTTTCTTTCATAAGAGTCTTATAGTTTTCCTCATATAGATATCATGCATATTTTGTTAAATTTGTACCTAAATATTTCAGTTTGGGGGTTAATTAAATGCATTATGTTTTTAATCTCAAATTCCAATTATTCATTTCTGGTATATAGGAAAGCAGTTGACTTTTGTATACTAATCCTATATCCTGCAACGTTGCCATATTCATTCTTTAGTTCCAGGAGGATTTATTGCGGTTGATTCTTTGGGGTTCTCTATATAGATAATCATGTCATCCTCAGACAGTTTTATTTCCTCCTCTTCAGTTTGTGTACTTTTATCTTCTTTCTACTCCTGCTTTATTGAGTTAGCTAGTACTTCCAGTATGATGTTAAATAGAAAGGGCATTCTTGGTTTGTTTTTAATCTTGGGGGAAAAGTGTCTAGTTTCTCACCATTAAGTATGATGATAGCTTTAGGCTTCTTTAAATGTTTTGTTTTGTTTTGTTTTGTTTTGTTTTGTTTTGTTTTGTTTTTTATCCAGTTAAAGATGTTCCTTTCTATTCCTGGTTCACTGAGAATCTTTATTATGAAAGGACGTGGGTTTTGTCAAGTGCATTTTCTGAATCTATTGTTATGATCATAAGAGCTTTCTTCTTTAGGTTTTTGATGTGAATTATTGCATTAATTATTTTCAAGTGTTGAACCAGACTTGCTACGTTGAATAAATACCACTTGATTATGGTATATAAATCTTTTTTTAGATTGTTGTTTAGATTTGCTAATATATCTATGAGGATTTTAATGTTCATGAGAGATATTAGTCTTGTAGTTTTCCTTTTGTGTAATTTCTTTATATGGGTTTGGTATCAGGTTAAAATTGGCCTTCTAGAAAGTTTTCTGGAAGAGAGTGTGTAGAATTGATATTATTTCTTTCTTATATATTTGGCAGAATTCATTAGTGAACTCATCTGGGATTGGTGCTTTCTATTCTGGAAAGTTATTGACTTGATTTCTTTAATACATATGTACCTCAGGTTGCCTGGGTGGCTCAGTCAGTTGAGCGACTGACTTCGGCTTGGGTCATGATCTCATGGTTTGTGAGTTCGAGCCCTGCGTTGGGCTGTACTGACAGCTCATGGTCTGGAGCCTGCTTCTGATTCTGTGTCTCCCTCTCTCTATGCCCCTCCCCCACTCATGCTCTGTCTCTTTCTGTCTCAGAAATAAACATAAAAAAATTAAATAAAATTTTTAAAAAATTTAAAAAAATACATATGTGCCTCTTCAGATTATTAATTTTTCCTTGTGTGAGGTTTTATAGATTGTTTCTTTAAAGGAACTGGTTCATGTCACTTAAGTAACCAAATTTATAGGTCATAGAGTGGTTTATAATATTCCTTTATTATCCTTATTAATGTCCATGGAATCAGTAGTGATGGCCCCTCTATCACTTCTGATATTAGCAAATTGTGTCCTGTATTTACTTCTCTTGATTAGCCTGGCTAGAGATTTATCCACTTTATTGGTCTTTTCAAAGAACCAACTTTTGGCTTCATTTATTTTCTCTACCGTTTTCCTGTTTTCAACTTCATTGTTATTGTGATTTATTTTAATATACCTGCTTAATTTTATAATACTCTTCTTCCTCTAGTTTCCTAAGGTAGAAGCTTAGATTATTGATTTTAGGTCTTTCTTCCTTTCTAATACATATATTCAATGCTATAAATTTCCCTCTAAGCACTGCTTTTGCTGCATTCCACAGATTTTTATGTTATATTTTTATTTTCACTCAGTTCAAAATATTTTTAATTTTATTTGAGATTTCTTCCTTTGAATCATGCATTATTTAGAAATGTGTTGTTTAATCTCTGAGATTTTCCAGTTATCTTTCTGTTACTGTTTCTAGTTTAATTCCATTGTGTCTAACATATTTTATATGATTTCTAAAATTTTAAAATTGTTGAAATATGTTTTATCGGCCAGAATGTGGTTTATTTTGGTGAATGTTCCACATAACCTTGAGAAGTATGTGCATTCTGCTGTTGTTGGATTAAACCTTCTATACATGTCAGTTAGATCCTTTTGATTGATGGTGCTGTTCATCTCAATTATATCCTTACTAATTTTCTGCCTGCTGGACCTGTCAATTATTGATAAAGTGATGTTGAAGTCTCCAACTAGAATAGTGGATTTGACTATTTCTCATTGCAGTTCTCTCAGTTTTTGCCTCATGTAATTTGATGCTCTGTAGGATACATACACATTAAATATTGTTATATATTTTTGGACCTATTTATCATTATGTAATGCTCCTTTTTACCTTGATAATATTTCTTGTCTGAATTCTGCTTTTTCTGGAATTAATTTTAATATTCCAACTTCCTTTTGATTTGTGTTAGCATGGCATTTCCATTTTTTTTTACTTTTAATTTATCTGTGTCTTATACTTAAAGTGAGTTTTCTGTGGACAACGTACATTTGGGTTTTTATCTATTCTGTCAGCCTCTGCTTTTGAATTGGTATATTTAGACCAGTCACATTTAAAATAATTATTGATACAGTTAGATTAATATCTGCCTTATTTGTAACTTTCTTCTGTTCATAATGCTTTTTTTTCTTTCTTTATATCTCATTCTTTGTCTTTTCTGGCTTAAATTGAGCATATTATACAGTTTTATCTTCTCTCATCTCTTAGGATATCAATTGTACTTCCTTTTTATAATTTTTTAGTGTTTAGTATTTAATATTTATGTAGCATTTTTAATTACTTCCCTAGAGTTTGCAGTATACATTTACAACTACTCTAAGTCGACTTTCAAAAAATAATGTACCACTTCACAGGTCGTGCAGGCTACTTTATAGAAGAGTACTTCCTATTTCTTTCTCCAGTCCTTTATAACATTCTCACCATTTATTTCACCTAGCCATAAACTACAATTACTCAGTACATCATTGCTATCATTATTTTGAACAGTTATCTATAATATCCAATAATAATAATAATAATGTTAAAGTTTTTGTTTCACCCTTTTTCATTCCTCATTTAATGCTTTTCATTTCTTTACATAGACTTGAGTTTCTTATCTATCTAATTTTCTTTCTCCCTAAAGAACATCTGTTAACATTTTTTACAGGGGATGTCTAGGGGCAACAAATTCCCTGTTTTTGTTTTTCTGAGAAAGTTATTATTTCTCCTTTCCTTTGAGTGATAACTCTACTGGATTCAGAGTTTTAGGCTGATGGGTGTTTTCTTCCTTTCAATATTTAAATGTTTCACTCCACTCTCTTCCTTCTTACATGGTTTTTGATGACATCTTGATTTTAACTTAGTGAGACCCGTGTCAGACTTCTGAACTATAGAGCTCTAAGATAAATAAATTTGTGTTGCTAAAACCCACTAAGTTTGTGGTAATTTGTTATGGCACAATTAGAAACAGTAATACAATACTTCAGGTATTCAATATCTTTTAACTTAAAGAGTCTCTAACTGATCATTTTATCTCAAGGCTTACCTTCTTCAAATCCATCTGCAACGCTGTCAGAGAGATTGATAAAAAACAAAAACTTGGCAATGACATAAGAATCTTCTTAAACTCTGTAGGCTACAGTATAAATACCAAGCACCACCACATGAAATATTAAGCCCTCCATGACCTCGGCCACCAACCTATTTAGTATCAGTTTTCATCATACATTCAAATTTTACTTCCTATAGTACCAAATTGCTTACAGTGTATATTAGATAAGATACTTTTAATAAAGTAAGTAGTAATAAAATCTGGTTATTTTAACAAAAATAGAATTTATAAATATGGTTCTAGATTAAGAAATAAAAAGTCCTTGGATGGTTAGGATCCTCTCTCCAGACAGTTGGCACCAAATGACTCAACACCAGCACCAACTACCATCTGTTTTTATTCATCTGCTTAAGGCTTCCATTCCATAACAGAGAAGAACAGATCAAATTATCTTATCCTCACTTTTCCCCAATCTCACTACCTCCATAGACCGTCGATGTTCCCAGGGACAATACGGTAGATTGGCCCATATCTTTGGCCCGGGAACTGAGATACTAACCAAAAGGAAAAAGAAGAAAAGCTGCTGGGTGGAAAAAAATAAGAATTCTGTACATATTATGTAGTTCACAGTTTTATGCCATTCCCACCCTTCTTCACCTAGAAGGTATGAAGTTCCCTGTAAAAGAAAACCTTTTTTTATGTAGTCGCTATAATTTTGGCACCACACCTGTGGAGTTTCTATACCAAGCAATTCTCTAAGTCTCTGAGAACACCATCTGGGTATCGTACAGTGCTTTTCATTCTGACACTAACTACTCAGAGTTGCCACAGAACCCCAGGTTAAGGGCTGAGTTAAACAATATTGCTCCCACTTCAGACGCCAGTTGCAAGATCAGGCCTCCCATACTTCTGACCACCAGTTCTGGCTACAGCTCAGGGGTTCCTGTGACCCCTGCTGGGGTTCTATAATTTGTTACAGTGGCTCTGAATTCTGGAATTGAGGAAAACATTACTTACTATTAATAGATTATTATAAAAGATGCAATTCAGGATAAGCCAAATAGAAGAGATGCATAGGACAAGATATGGGGAAGGAGAAGCTTACACACCCTCTCTTGGCATGTCACCCTCCCAGAACCTTGATGTTTTCAGCAACCCAGAAGTTCTTTGAACCCTGTCATTTAATGTTTTGATTAAATCATTGACCATTGGTAATTAATTCAATCCTCAGCCTTTCTCCCTCTCCCTGCAAGGGTCAGGGGTAAGGGTGTGGAGACTGAAAGTTTCAACCCACTAATCATCCCTTGGCCTTTTTGTAACCATCCACTATCCTCCATGTTTAACTTCATTAGTGTAAATTCAGGTATGGTTGAAAAGGGATAATTGCCAATAACAAAAGATGCTCCTTTCACCCATATCAGGAAATTCCAAGAGTTTTAGGAGGTTTCAGTAACCTCGGATGAAAACCAAATGAATATTTCTTCTTGTTATTATATTACAATATCACACCCTGAACTCGTTATGTTGGCATTCTCTACATATATGTCAGTTTATCCAACTAGGCTTCAAACCTAAAGTTTTTAAAAAATATTTATTTATTTATTTGAGAGGAAAGAGAGGAGGGGAGGGGCAGAGAGAGAGAATCCCAAGCAGGCTCCTTGCTGTCAGCATGGAGCCCAATGCAGGGCTTTATCCCATGAACTGTGAGACCATGATCTGAGCCAAAACCAAGAGTCAGACACTTAACTAACTGAGCCACCCAGGTGCCCCTAAACATAAAGTTTTCCACAATGGTTTTACTAAATTAGACCAACCAACCAGCTGATTTTCCTCCCTCCCCCCATCTGTCTCTCTATCCTTCCCTTCTTCCTTCCCTTCCTCCTTCCTTCCTTCCAGCCTTCTCTTCATGCACAATCTCATGCAGTTTCAATCTCTGTACACTAAAGTATACTTCTGGGGTGGAGAGCATTAGATATTTTTCAGGGGGTTGAATAGGGATTCAAGTAAATCTTTTCTAAAGTTTAAGGAACACAGAACCCTCAGCTGGCATCAGGATTATAAAATCTGGTAGTAAAAACAGATGTGTAATCAAATAAAACATTAGAGTATACATATTAGATAAAAAACAGATCACAAAAGTGCTGTCCCTAATAACCATAAATTTTAATGTTAAAATGTAATAAAAAGTTTACTAACAGCAATAAAACGTTTATAAAGTCAGACCTCATGCCATACTCTCCAAAGCATATACAGTATTCCCTCCACATCTGACCAAACAACAAAAATATCATTAAATTAAGGCAAATAATGCTCTTCAAGCCACCAGCCCTCAAATAACAAAGTTCAATGATCCCTAAGAGATGGGATGCAAAACAGGGGAGCCCTATAATTTCCCCCGTTTGCTACTGAGATGGCATATCCAGGTTGCTGCTCAAGTATGGGGAAACCAGGCAGAGCCTAACAGGCCTAACATTTCTCCTACCTGAGAAAATGGAATACAGGTAGACCAAGGGGGATAGAGGTCAAAGGACAGAGTGCCAAAGAGGAAGAAACTGTACCCAGAGAAAACTCTGATGACCTCCACAGGATCCCTCTCAAGTATTTAGGTGAATATTTGTCAACCCATGCTTGTGAAGAAAATACCCAAAGCTGGAAGAGAGTGTGGAGGAAATACCCTACAAAGATCCAGAAAAAAGTGTCTATTCCCACCAGATGGACTGAAAAACCTCATAAGTTATGAGGCACAGGGCAGAGTACACAGAAAGGTCTTACCTCAATAGTAGGGAATAATTGGCTACAAACTAAGTGCTATTCCAGTGCCACCCAACAGAGCTAAAAAGCAATATCTAAAAAGGATCAAATATTTCAAAAATAACAACTGTGTCCCAGAACAAAGTCAAGAATATTTTTAGGAATACAGAAGTATCGTACCCAAAAAGGTAAAATTCACAATGTCTGTCAATCAAAAAATTATCAAGTATTCAAAAAAGCAAGAAAATAAAACCCATGAAGAGGAGAAAAATCTATATACTGTATGTTTAAAAAGTTATGTAGATACAGGCACCTGGGTGGCTCAGTCAGTTAAGCGTCTGACTTTAGCTCAGGTCATGATCTCACAGTTCGTGAGTTTGAGTCCCTCATCGATCTCTACACTGACAGTGTGGAGCCTGGAGCCTGCTTTATATTCTGTGTCTTCCTCTGTCTCTACCCCTCCCCCACTTGTGTGCACTGTCTCATTCTCTCTTTCTCTCTGTCTCTAAAAAATAAAAAACGTTAAATTTTTTAATTTATGTAGATAAATGCAAAATTTTTCGAAAAACCTAAATCAAACATCTAGAGATGAAAATTACAAAGTATGCAGTAAAAAGTATACTGTATGGGATGAATTACAGTTTAGACATTACAGAAAAAAAGATTAGTAAATTTGAAAATGTAACAATAGAAACTATACAAAATGAAGTACAAAGAGAAATGAAATTTTCTAGTTTATTTTCCAGAAGATATAAAATGGGCAGAAGACATGAACAGACACTTTTCCAAAGAAGACATCCAGATGGCTAGCAGACACTTAAAAAGATGCTCAACATCACTCATCATCAGAGAAATACAAATCAAAACTACAATGAGATACCACCTCACTCCTTTCAGAATGGCTAAAATTAACAACACAGGAAACAACAGATGTTGGTTATGATGTGGAGAAAGGGGAACCCTCTTACAGTGTTGGTGAGGATGTAAACTGGGGCAGCCACTCTGGAAAACAGTGTGGAGTTTCCTCAAAAAGTTAAAAATAGAACTACCCTATGAATTAGTAATTGTACTACTAGGTATTTACCCAAAGGATACAAAAATACTGATTCAAAGAAGCATATGCACTTCAATGTTTATAGCAGCATTATCAACACTAGCCTATCTATGGAAAGAGCCCAAATGTCCATCGACTGATGAATGGATAAAGAAGAGGTAGTATATATACACGATGTAATATTACTTACCATCAAAAAGAATGAAATCTTGCCATTTTCAAAGACATGGATGGAGCTAGAGTGTATGATGCTAAGCAAAACAAGTCAGTCAGAGAAAGACAAATACCATACAATTTCACTCATATGTGGAATTTAAGAAGGAAAACAGATGAACATATGGGAAGTGGGGAAAGAAAAGAGAGAGGAAAACAAACCACAAGAGACTCTTAACAATAGAGAACAAACTCAGGGTTGATGGAGAGAGTTGGGTGGGGGATGGGCTAAATGGGTGATGGTTATTAAGATGGCACTTGTTATGATGAACACTGAGTGTTATATGCAAGTAATAAATCACTGAATTCTACTACTGAAACAAACATTACACTATATGTTAACTAACTTGAATTTAAATACAAATTTGAAAAATGAAAAAAAGAAAAAGACAAACAACAGTTCACCAAAAAAGATATATAAATGGCAATTAAGCATATGAAAAGATACTCAACATCATTAGTCACAGAGAAATATAAATTAAAACAATAATGAGATACCCCTACATACTTTTTGAATTGCTAATATTAAAAAGACTGGTCATGCCAAGTATTGGTGACAATATGGATGAAATGGCACTCTCATACACTGCTCATAGGAATGTACATTGGTACAACCACTTGGAAAAGTTTGACTTTTTTATATAGTTAAACTTACACATCCACCATAGGATCCAGCCATTTTTTCTCCTTAGTTTTCCCAATTAAAGTAAATATCCAAACCTAGGCTGTTATGGCAAGTTTATTTATAACTACCGAAATATGGAACCAACAGAAATGTCCATCAATACATAACTGAATAAACAAACTCTATTTTTTCCCAACAATGAAATATTACTCAGCAATATCAAAGAACAAAATATTGGTGCATATGACGATAACTATAATAAAGCAATAAGCAGTGGAATAAACTACTAATACATACCATAATATTAATGAATCTCAAAGGAAGCATACTAAATTAAAGAGTATATTCTGTGCAATTTCATTTATAAAAAATTTTAATAAAAATCTATAAATAGATACTAATCTATTGTGATAGTGGTTGTCTAGTAATAGGGGAAGGAGATGTTACCAGGGAGGAAGAGAAAAAAGGATTACAAGAAAGCATAAGAAATGTCCTTTTGGTCAGTGATAGAGATGCAATTATCTTAATTATTGTGATGGTTTCGTGGGTATGCACATATGTCAAATTTACCAAATTGTGTTCTTTAAGTATGTGCAGTTTATTGAAAGTCAATTCAGTAAACTTCAGTAAATCTTTTTATAAGGTAGTATACATTGAAAGGTACAAAAGATTGTTGTGGAGCTAGACATAATTCTAAATTTACCCTTTCACCTACTCCACTCCAACCCAACCCAGAGGCAGCTCAGAGGGAAAAAAAAGGAAAGAAGATAAAGTCCTGGGAACTCTATTAATCCATGAAATCTCTAACATTTGGAGGAGAATATTAAGGGGCTGAGAGGAAAAATAAACGGAAAAAATTCTGGGCAGAACCCGCACCTGTTTATTAGCTGTGGAACTCAGCAGCAATTACAGAATAACTTCCAGAACTCATGATTTGGGTGTAGCCAAACAGAGCATAAAGGCATAATCAGAAAAAAAATGAAACATAAGGGACAAGGTTTTGAAGGAGCAGGAAATCAGGTAAAGAGGCACCAAGTGATGTTTGTCTCCCATCTGCTACACTCCAAGGGATTAATAATGCTGGAGTCTCATTCTCTTTCAGTCCTCTTAAATCTCCTGGCACCATTTTTCCTGAAATGGGGGTGGGGTTGGTAAGATAGGCAGAGACAAGGAAAATGAATTGCTTTTGATGGAAGCAATTCCTTTGGGGTTCCACACCGTGTCAGTAGAATAATTTTAAAACTCTCCCAAAGGGGTAAGATATATTCTCAACAGAGTGGTATGAATGTGTCTTAGAAGATGAAAGGAATCTCAGGTGAGAGAGAGAGGAGTCGAGTTCTCCAAGCTGTACATAATGTCAAGTAATGACCAAGCATCCTACTATGCCCTTAGGATTTAGAAGAATGCGCAGAGCATGTAATGTTAAGTCATCAAATTATGTATATGAAAAATCAAGAGGTCTCATATAAAGTAAGAAGGAAGTCAAATTTGATGGAGGTGACCATGTTGAACACCAACATTTTAAAAGAAATGTTAGATATACAAACCATAATAGTCGAAAGAAAGGTGAAAAAGAAGGAAGTGAAGGAGAGGGAGGAAGGAAAGATGTAACAGAGGATGGAAAATAATGAATAAATTGTAACTAAATGTAAGGAAGAAATTTTCCATGAGTGCTTCCTTCCATACCATTACCTAATCAGAGCACAAATTAGATTTTTTTAATCCACAAAGATTAAATCATTTGAAAATAATAAGTAAATAAGGGTAATTTTAGAGCTAAGAATACATATTGAAGAACACCATTTTATAATTAAATTTAAAAGAATAGAGAAACATTTTTTAACCTTTTTACTTATGGACTAAGGATGAAATGATTTTATTAGTATTCTTTTTGACTTCTCTTTTACTTCTCAATAAGCACATAAAACTAGTAACTTTAAAATGCAGTAAGTAAAATGTTTAATTACGTGCATACACAAAGCCAAAATCCAAAATGGGATCTTAAAACAAAGGCTTTATATAATCACAGTAAATTCATAGAGAAAAAAAATGATTAAAACAATTAAAGATAATAGATATGGACTGCAAGTATGACCAATCTAAATAATACTGAGTTCCCTAAAGGGAACAACACAACAAATGGAATAGAAAACATTTTCAGTAATATAATACAAGAAAATTTTCTGAAGTGAAAGGACTGAATATACACTTTACAGGGAGATACTGCATTCCAGGAAAAAAATTATATCACCAATGAGAAGGAAGAATGTGATAAATAGAGCAAAATGCAATATACAACAACAGCGCAAAAGAGAAAAGATTAAATCCTACCAATGGAATGAGAGAAGACTCCATGGCAGAGATATCATTTGAGATGTGCCTTGAGAGCTAAATTTCGTTGGAAGATTATGGTAAGGGAATACGTAGCCAATAGCTTAAGCAAAAGTGAGAAACTGTAAAGACTATTTGGTGAAATGCCCATAATGGGAGATTGACAGAGAGGTAAATATGAAAGTGGAGCATAAGAGCAGAAGTAACAGAAAACTTATCCAATGTGCTAAAATTGATTTTCATTTTGAAGGCAATAGGAAGTTGCTAGAATTTTTTGAGTTAAGCTTCAACGTATTATTCATTCCAACACACAGTTCCTACCCCGAAGCCAAGAATTTCAAATAAAAGCTATCATTAATATTTCAGACTGAGTGGCAGGCACCTGGGTGGCTCAGTAGGTTAAGCATCCAACTCTTGATTTTGGCACAGGTCATTATCTCACAGTTGGTGAGTTTGAGCCCGCACTGGGTTCCTCGTGCTGACAGTGCAGAGCTTACTTGGAATTCTCTCTCTCTCTCCCTGTCTCTCTGTCCCTTCTGCACATGTTCTATTAATTAATTAGTTAGTTAATTAACTAACTTAAAAAATATTTCAGAATGAATCTCACTTCCCTTCCCCCAAAATGCTGTGGCAGGGCTTAGCCCACTGGTTTTCATCCTGGGCCATTTGTCAATGTCTGGGGACATGTTTGGCTCTCTCATCTGGGCAGAAGGTGCTATGGGCATCTGGTGGGTGAGGGCCAAGTATGCTGCTATTCTTGCTATAATGCAAAAGACACCCTTCTCACAAAGAATTATCAGGTACTATGTAGTGCTGAGGTTGAGAAACCCTGGTCTAAAGCTAAGTTAACCAACAAAACCAAAACAAATGTTTGTCAATTTTATCTAGAGATATCCAAGCAGTTGTAACACCGCTGGCTCCAAGAGACTCTAAGTGTCTTTCTTCACCATGCACAGACTCCTTAGCCCAATACAGAAATATTTCGCTATCCTCATTCAATCCAAAACACAGTGTCCACTTGTCCTGTCATACTGCTCTCATCCTTGATATCCAAAGACATTGACCAAATAAACTCCCTTTCTATAATCTATCATCTTTTGAATTTCAATCCGATGTAATTCTATCCTTCTTCCTGACAACTAATTCTGCCACTGCTGCCTTCTCACCTCTTTCCTCTGTACCCTCTGGAATCTCATTACTTCATAAACAAATTATTCTATGTCTTCTACTTCTTTAAAAAAAATGTTCCTATGCTTTCCTATAGCTTTGACAAATGTCCCAAGCACCATGAGAGCTAGAGGGAGAGTAGACATTCATCTTAATTCCTAGTTCTTCTTTTATACCATAATATCACCTTCTTGTAATTACATTTTTAGGCTCATGACACCTGGCTACATACCATCAACATTTTTTTTTCTGTCATTTACGATCCTCTTGATCACATACCCAAATTTGTTAAGAACTCTGAATCCTTCATCACAAATAGTCATGATCACGAGTATTAACAATGTTCATGTGCACAACTTACCCAATACCCTAGTCCCACAGATATCATCAATCCCCAGAGATACATATCCACTCCTTTAACAATCCACACACAAAAAGGTATATCACTTTGAACTGCTCCACTTCTCAGAAAACAAACAACAAACATCAGAATCCCAGTTCTTTACAGCTACATTAACTAAGGTATCTAGGTACTATAGAAACCAACTCTTGGGGCACCTGGGTGGCTCAGTGGGTTAAGTGCCCGACTTCAGCGCTGGTCATGATCTCACAGTTCATGAGTTCGAACCCTGCGACAGGCTTTGTGCTGACAGCTCAGACCTTGGACCCTGCTTTGGATTCTGTGTCTCCCTCTCTCTCTGCCCCTCCCCCACTTGCGCGTGTGCGCGCTCTCTCTCTCTCTCTCTTTAAAAAGTTAACATTAAAAAATTAAAAAAAGAGAGAGAGAGAAACCAACTCTTGCTAATTTAAGCAGAAAAAAACACTATTGGAAGAAAATTGATTAGGAGAATGGTCAGGCAGGCTGGAATGCAGCTCTGAAAATGGTGGGACAGAAGAAAGCTAGGTTGGCAGAGCAGCAGCCGTGATCACATCATTTAACCCATCAGTAAGGGCCCTGTGCCCACTACCCAAGCTTCTGATGGTTGCAGCCAAAGCTCAGTTCCCTGCCACTCTCCCCTGAATATTGGACGTGGTTACTGCCACTGCCAAAATGGATTTTCTATCATCTATTCTTTGCAAGACTCGTTCCTTATTCAAAATTCAAGACAAGTGTATTTTGTGCCACCATGCCTTCATGCAAAACTCCCCATTGCTTTCTCCTCCTGGAAAGCTCATTTTTCAAAATCTAGCTCAAAGGTCTCCCGCGAAGCTTGTCTGTCCCACCCAATAGAGTTAATCACTCTTTCCTTTGTGTCGTCTATGTACATAGCCCCTAAATTACAGCATTTTAAATATTTTACTGAAATTATTTATTTGCAAGTCTGTATTTCCTACCAAACAGCCAGTGCCTTGAAAGCAAACACCATAATTTATTTATCTGTGCATTCTCTAGCATAGTGTCTAGCACATTGTAGGTGCAAGAGTGATTTAACAGTGAGAAGATACCATCCTTTTCATTTTCACACAAATATTGAGGACTCCCTAATGTGTTATATAAAGAATCTCCTTATTTTTTGATGAATGGATGGAGCAGAGTTTTAGATTAAAGTTAGAAGAATGTTATAGACCAAGCAGAGCTATCTCTGTGTGTAGGCAGAGTGGACTCGGGCTTAAAGGCAGCTCTCTCAGATATCACCTCCACTACCTTTGATGCTAACCCATCAGTTCTGGAAAGGTGTCTATTAAAATATAAATGTTTACATCTGCAGTCAGTAAGTTATTCGATAACTGTAGAACAGAACAGGATCTGCGAAGTCGAAACAGAGCAAGGAAAGGAGGGTAGGAAATCCCTGTGGCTTGAGTCCTGTAAGGAGAGGGGAGGTGAGTGTGAACTAGCATTCCAGTGGGAAGGCCTAGGTCCACAAAAAAAGCACTCGGTTAATTAAGGGAATGCCAGAGCTTAACTTCACCTGTGTCACAATTCTACCCAGGTCAAGCCAGCTGTAACCAAAGATCGGTGCCAAATTTGTGAGCGTACAAAACAAATGCCATCCAGTCTCTTTCTAAAGTGAGTACCCATTTACATGTTAAATGGTAATATAATAATTTCAGTTTTCCAGATTGCTTTTTAATAAGACAGAGAATGAAACTAAGAGATGTTTATAACTGTGAGTGAAATTTCTAAAATATATTCTATAACTATAACGGAAATTAAAATGTAGTAAGAACATGATTGAGATTTCAAACAGTGGTATAAACTGGATTTGTGATTATAGGGACTTATTTTGAAAAGAAATCATAGACTAAGCAATCATAGAGGTTCAACTCTCAGTACTCTTTGCCCTTCTCAGTACTTTATGTGTTGTATACCAACTCAAGAGGACACAGAGGAAAAGCCACACTAAGAGTTTAAAAAACAAATGTGAATATCTTTCTTTGGCACTCAACTTGCTCTAACAATAATGGAAAATTGAAAAAGAAAAAAAGACAGAGGTCTTTATTTTTATTTTTTTAAGTCTAGTATAATTAACATACAGTGTTACATTAGTTTCAGGTACGGAATATAATGCTTCAGCAATTCTATACGTTACTCAGTGTTCGTCATGATAAGTGCACTCTTACTCCCCATCACCCATCTTACCCATCACCTCACCCACCTCCCCTGTGGCAACCACCAGACTGTTCTCTATATTGAGGACTCCGGGGGTTTGGGTTGCTTTTTTTCTTTGTTTCTTGAATCTCACATATGAATAAGATGGTATGATATTTTTCTCTCTTTAAATCTTAATTACTCTCCGTTTGTAAGATATCCGCTATGGATGTCTGAACAGCAGGAATTATAAATCCATGACCCCTTCTCAAAAAACTGGTTGGTCAACCCACTCATAGATAGACTACAAATAATAGAGGCTGGAGAAAGATCAGAAGATCGCTACTTAAACCTAGTGATAATTAAAGCAGAAGCCAGGATCTGCATTATAAAATGGATATAAACAAATTAAATGTTTAAAAAAATCTTGTTTGGGTATACTTTTATTTATATTTATGTTAGTTTTCATTTACCTAATAATGACAAAAAGAATAGACTTTTTTCATAGCAATTAACACAGAATATGGGGGAAATAAGTTTTAAAGTGTCAAATGAATAAAACATTAAAATATAAAATTTTAATTAAAGTTTAAAATAAGTTTACAGTTTAGACATGTTTGGGTCTCTAAGCTCATTTTGTTCATCATCTTACTGTAAAGGAGGAAACTGAGGCCCACAAAGAATGCTCCCTGCTCAGCATCACACAGTTGTGAAGCAAGGACTGATCTGGAACTCTTGAATCCCAGACTCATGCTTTGCAGTCAGGCAAACTACAGTCTACAAGTTAAATCATACCTGCCATCTGGATGGCTTGTACATTTTTTAATAGTTGAAAAAAACTAAAGATTATAATATTTTGTGATACATGAAAAATATGTGAAATTTAAATTCCAGTGTGTGTGTGTGTGTATATATATATACACACATATATATGTGTATATATAGCCACACCTAAGTCATTTGTGTATGGGTTATATTTGCTTTTATACAACAAACAAGAGCTAAATAGTTGTAACAGAGACAATTGCACGGAAAGCCAAAAATACTTACCTGACTCTTTACAGAAAATGTTTGTTGACTACTGTCTCAAAAAATGAATTTAAGAAGTCAGTCCTGCACCCAACATTCTGATTTCCCCAGTCAAAAAACAAACAAAAACAAAAAGCAGTACAAAATTTCTAATTAATCAAACTCATTTTTTCAAATGTATTCAAAAGCTCCTTTGCACTTATTTTCTGTACTATTTGGGACTGAATTGTTCCTTGTTTTAGGCAAGTTGATTTGGTTGCATGGAATAAAGACCCATTCACGTGAACTTAAGCAAAAGAGAATACTAAGGATACACCTGGAAATCAAGGAAATCCATAATTACAAGGCATCATTGAAAAGACCTTGCAAGGGCTGAAGCTAAAGGGTATTTCTGAATTGTAGCTGGCTCTAGCTACTTTAGATGCAAGCAATCAAGAACCTTTTTCCTAGTGCTCTTTCGCCCTTGACACAGTCATACTCCTCAGGAGTATTTCTTTTTCTCCTAACAACAAGTAGCTTTTTGCGTTTATTTTCACTCTATGCTACTTGAAAACTCTACCTTGCATATGGTCCCATACAGGTGCCCTAGTCTGATATCAGCTTTCACAAACTGGTAGGTATAGCAGTTGTGATTAGCTGAGTTGATTCTTGAGGCATTTAGTAACCTAAGTACAAAAAAACTGCATATGCTTGGCTTAACTCACACTTTATTCTAACTAATGGGCTGCTAGGAATTCTGTGATGGGCTTCCCTAAAATCAAGAATTCACACTGTTCCAATCATCCATGGTTCAGAAGATGGCAGCTTAGGAATAATTCCATCAGAGCATGGAAACAGGTGTTTCCTTATAAGAAGCTGTTGTTGGGTTATCATCCCCCAAAATGTTTCTTCTTGGTTCACATATATGATATTTTTCTCTATAGCTAGATTTTAAATCCCTTTAGGAAAGAAATCACTTCTACTTTCTATATCCATGATTGTATTTAATAGAACGTATTTATGGATGCTCAAATCCATTGTGGCATGAATGATTATTTCTCAGCCACTATCTCAAATAAATCAACAGACTTTATTCAAAACTAAAAAGATTTAAAATTAACAATCATGAAACTTCGTTAGGTTTTTTTAAGTAAAATATGAGCATTATGTGTGTTCATTCTTTTTCCTGAATATGTAGGTATCAGAATCAGCCTTCCACTTGAGTTCAAAAGAGAGATTTTTCTTTTAATGTTTCACAGTGGAATGGAAAAACTTATGAACATAGAATGTAGTCCTAGAGAAAAACAAGGATTCTAGAAATAAGTTGAAAATAAATAAATTCAGAGAAATACATATTAATAACTGTTTTTTCTTCTCAAGTACAATAGTACCAAATAAGAAACTGCCTACCTGAGCTTATCACATAGGATGTCCCAAATTTGAGAATTCTTATCTTTGGTGGCCCTGAATCTAAAGCTTTCCTTTAAAATCAAAGCTTTTGGGTCACCTGGGAGGCTCCGTCAGTTGAGCGTGCCACTCTTGATCTCGGCTCAGGTCATGATCGTACGGTTTGTGAATTCGAACCCTACATTGGGCTCTGTGCTGACAGAGTGGAGCCTGCTTAGAATTCTCTCTCTCTTCTCTTTCTGCCCCTCCCCCACTCATGTTCATGCACTCTCTCAAAGTAAATAAATAAAACTTTAAAAATAAAATAAAATAAAAGCTTTCAATATTAGTAAATAAATTTGCAAAATGCAGTAGAATTTTATACTGCAACTTAACAAAGGATCATTGATTAAAGCAATTTTTTGTCTTTGCAAAATTGGTGACCACCACAATCTAGAATTTGTGACAGATAAGGTGAAGAGTTTCATATATTAAAACACTGAGATAAACACTTCAAATACTGTTTCCACCAATCAGGATTAAATCTATATATCAAGTTAAAAACTAAATATAATTTTACAATATTATATATTTATTTTCTCTAAAAAATTCATCTTTTTAAAAAAATCTAAGTAGAGTTTTATAGAGTATAACTTAACTCAAGCCCATTTGAGATTTCATATTTGTACTCTACCAAAAAAAAATTCAAGACAGTGGTAGCAATAGCATAATAAAAAATTAATCTAATTTCAGCTTTTAAAACATGGTGATTAGATGCTCAGCCAAGAAACTATGTCAAATATTTAAATGTCTATATATATAACGGAAGATTTTTTAACTGATTTAGATAAACTAGGATAATAAGTGATCCCACACAATGTTACAGTTTTTGAAATAGACGATGCGCTCATTTATATTGTGAATAATAAAATTGATCTTCCTTTAACAAAGCACTAAAATATATGACAATAGTGATTATATGTCTATTCTAAAATATCGCTTAAATGTATCCATCTTCCTCTGACATATAAATAACACAATATAGCATTATTCTTCCTAAAAGAAACTGACTATTTGAAAGTTCAACATATGGGGAAATAATAACATGCCTACAAAAGTAAAGGAGAAGCTCTTATGATATGACATTAAATTCTAGATCTAAAGTTGTTCTGGGAATAGTTATTTACACTGCTGGTAAATTTCATATTAGAGGTCCTAGTCTATTGAGTACTTTGCTCGTATTCCCATCATAAAAAAAAGGAAAAAAAACACATAAAACAAACACTTCTCTAAATACAAAAATCCTGTCCTGGACTTCTAATATCTCTTTGTTTAAAATCCCCACAAACTGCCTCTACCTGTAATGAAATATCTATATATATTCATAGCTATCTAATAATTTATACCATCGTTCTGCTGGCTTTATTTTATTGTAAATTATATTTTTAAAAAAGATTTTAAAACCAATTCGTGCTACAGGAGAGCTGATACTTTTTTAGAGGACTTGGATACAGAAACTCTGTGAGTGGTTCATAAAATATTATCTTATTAAACGCAATTATATTTTAATACTGAGTTGGGCATAAATTATTTAAGTCATTCAGTTGTTTCATTTGGCAAATATTTATCTTAATGTTAATATAATACCATATTGCAAAGGAACATGTACTACATTAGTGGCCTATCGAGTCCTGTCCTCATTGTGTAAATTTGGATTTATCATCGATCATCTTCTACCTCCATCCCTCACTTCCCTACTACAACGTAACTATCTATAGAGAAAGCCCAATTTCAACATAGTTCACCAGTTAGAGAAAACTTGTCTTAGTCCTCTCTATACAGGTCAACAAAGGACTCCATATCCGCGTAAGATATGTGTAAGTAATCTACTAATATGGATACTTTCCTATTTTTATATATAAATACATATAATTTTCTAATACCAAATCATTTCATCTAGTATTGCAAAATATTAACTTCATAAGTTCTTTCATTCAACATATAATTGCCATCACAAACATTTGAAATAATTCAAAATATGTGACAATTTTTGTGATTATTACTTCACATCAAAGAAAGAGAATCTTCAGCTAAGCAAGAAGCAAAAAATATTGCAAATTTGTGTGACAACAGAAATTGTGGCCATTTTGAACTTGGTAATCACTTTGTAACATCATGTGTATGTGCCTTGAATAAAAACAAGTTTGTCATCACACCTCATAGATGATTTCACTTGCCTACTTCCTACCACTTCCTACCTTCTTACCCCTCAGGTAACAAATGAAAGAAGTAGTTACTTCCCTTTTTTCCCCCAAATAAATTCTTACTCTGCGCACATAGGCAGACACTATACATATATTTTTCTTTGGGCAACAAAAACCTACGTCCTTCCCAGTCCCAAAAATTGGTGGTAAAGCAGAATAAAATGTGGGTTCTGACACACTGCATTTGCTTTTGCCATTAGCATTAATATTTGTCTGCTTGTAGGAAGGTCAAATACTAGAAAAGTAAATAAGCGAGAGACAATTAAAATTTAAAATTTACTCCATACCTACACAAAATCTAACCGAATGAACTGCTTCTTGCTGGTGACTTTGCATAACACAATATTCAACGCGAAACACAGGGAGTTTCTGGGAGAGTCTATGCTGTTTCAGTTCTAACACACATATAACATAATACCATTATCCACAGAATTTAAAATTTCCAAATTACGTGTCAGTATTTGAACCAAAATATTCCCTCCAAATTTTGTATTTTTTATGAGCCAGGGATTAAAGAGGAATGCTAAAAATCAAGAGAGAAGGAACAAGATGGGGGACGGGGAAGAATAAGGCAAAATCAGGGAGAGCATTTTCCATTGTGACAACTAATCCATCAGGGACCTGTGTTTGGAATCCTCTTCAGTAGACCAGAACACAAGGTTTTTGTTTGCATAGACATTGTTTTTGGTGACAAGCAGTTTCCCTGCTAGCTCACTACGATCCTTACCCATGTTATTCTTTCACAAACTGGTGGTTCCTATCCTAGAGGTATAGCCTCTGGGGAACTCTTCTCTTTTAAGCACAGTTTGCAGATATGTGGGCATAATATTTTTTTCTCTGTCCTTCTAACCTCATTTTTGACACCTGACCAGTTTCCTGTCAAAGTAATGATGTCTATTTTCAGGAAAAATAAAGGTCCCCTAACATTATAACATCATAAGCTGAATCCATTGTCTCTGAATTCCTTGGCCACATGCTCTGTGTAAAGTTTCAAAGATATATATCACTTAAAAATGGTATTCTAAGGCATTATACATTGTTTTCTCAGGACCCTTAGATATACAGTGGTTTTTGACAGTTCCATCTATGTGGTTGACTCCTGATCTGGGAGCCAATTGTGTAGAACTGGTTAGTCCCTGAATATGGACCCAAACAAGATCTGGCCCAAGGTTCATCTAGAGGGATGCCACTAGGAATTGATGGTCCCTTTGGGACAAAATATTAAAGTATCAAGATAGAGATTGTTGGTCCACTGTACTCTGTCAGAATAAGATGATGAGAATCCTCCTTGGCAGTCCTTTAAAGACCAAAAGCTAGTCTATGTTGGGACTGAATCACAGGAAGATACTCTAACCTGATCTACTGCCAGACCATGAGATGCCCTGACTCTGATGACAGATCTAGAATCTGTGTAGTACAGTGCCAAGATTTTGGGCCTTAGAGTCAAATGTTTGACTCTAGGCTCCACTTTGTTTCCTCTACTTAAAAAATGACTCTATTTTTTTTTTAATTTTTTTTTCAACGTTTTTATTTATTTTTGGGACAGAGAGAGACAGAGCATGAACGGGGGAGGGGCAGAGAGAGAGGGAGACACAGAATCGGAAACAGGCTCCAGGCTCTGAGCCATCAGCCCAGAGCCTGACGCGGGGCTCGAACTCACGGACCGCGAGATCGTGACCTGGCTGAAGTCGGACGCTTAACCGACTGCGCCACCCAGGCGCCCCTGACTCTATTTTTTTATTCAGCTTTATTGAGATATAATTGACAACAAAACTGTAAGATATTTAAAAGTTTACATCATGTTAATTTGACATGCATATACATTAGGCTCCACATATAATCACAAGTATTGCCTTTAACAATTTAAATGCTTAGCCTAATATTTTTTATTTGTATTTGTAAAATACAAATTATACCCATGTCATTACAGTTTCTGTGAGGACTTAAGACTACCTATAGAAAGTGGCTGATACATAGCAACAGCTCACAGATAGTGCTCTCTCTTCTCCCCTCCTAACCTCTTAATGAATTTCCCTAGAGAGGTTTAGGAAAAACTAGAGAGCCAGCTACCATTTTCAACAGATCATGAAAAGAAAATGTATTACTATATTAGGGGTGTGGACACCAAAGGAGGTGAGGGAAAGAGCTCAAACCCAGTGTGACTACAGTCCTCATAGTGAGGCATAAAGTAAGAGGGGTAAGTCTGGAGAGGGAAGTCATTTATCTGAGAGTGGCACTGAAGAGTTCTAAAGAGAGTAATTTAGATTCAAATTTTAAACATAATTCTAGCACCAGAATGGAACATAGATTGGTGAACAGAAGCAAGAGTGAAGGCGGAGAGCAGAAAGGTTAATAGTTGACTTGAGGAATAACAAGGGCCTGGATGAGAACAATGACAAAGGAACAGACAGACAGACAGTAACATCAGGACTTGGTTTTGCTAGTCTTGTGGGGATGCAGAAAATGACATAGGGAATATAGGAAGAGAAGGTTTGAAGGAGAAAGTAACAGAGAAGATATCACTCAAGGCTGAAAGGAATCAAATGTTTTTCATTCCACTCATCTAGTTTAGGTAGATTTAAACTTTAAAGGTTCATTGTTTTAAGCAGGAAATGATAGCTTAAGACCTTGGAGATTATAGTTCAAATAATAGTTTAAGGGGTACAATGTACACCAGTAATTAATGAAAACACAATATTTACATATGATATCATGCCATAGAAAAAAATTCCATATATTCTAGATCTGAAACCAGGACATCTCTGATAATAGACTTTTTTGTTCCCATTTGTGAACTTACTTACACAGAAATAAATCAAAGAGTAAATTACATTTAATTATACATTAGAGGCTTCCTTTAAAAAAAAAGTAACATTTTTATGAAATCTGGACTGATCTGGAAAATCCAGAATATACAGTCACTAATCATAGAAGAATTGAAACACTTAAATTAAACACATGTAAAAACATAACTTTAGTTATAAAACCTTCAACCATTTTATGAATGGTTGGGACTAAGGTAAACTTGGTTATCACACTATCCATTTGAGTTTTACACTGGAAATAACGTTGTAGCTCAACATGCTAAGGTATGTTATCTCTGAAGACCAGTTCAGATACTAATGCCATTAGTTAGTGAACTACTTTCTTTCCATACCTGGTCTAGACATTAGAATCAAGGTGCTACTGTACCACTCAGTTACCACTTGGTCCAAAGCAGCTTTGGATGGATACAAAACATTTGTTTTAATTTCTTTCTTTCTTTCTTTCTCTCTCTCTCTCTCTCTCTCTCTCTCCTTTCTTTCTTTCTTTTTCTTTCTTTCTTTCTTTCTCTCTCTCTCTCTCTCTCTCTCCTTTCTTTCTTTCTCTTTCTTTCTTTCTTTCTCTCTCTCTCTCTCTCTCCTTTCTTTCTTTCTTTTTCTTTCTTTCTTTCTTTCTTTCTCTCTCTCTCTCTCTCTCCTTTCTTTCTTTCTTTCTCTTTCTTTCTTTCTTTCTTTCTTTCTTTCTTTCTGTTAAAGGACCATGAAAATCTACAATTTCATCTTAAAAGCTATAACCTAATTACAGGTGGCTTGTCTTGCTGGTCTATATGCCTTCATATTTTTAAACTATACCCTCACCTATTGCCAATCCTAGATTTCACTAAAATTTCTTAAAGAATTGTACTATGTTACATTCTAGTATTTTCCACATGTTTGCCTGGTTCTATTATACTGGTTAGATAGAAATATTCTAAGCTTGGGTCTCTCAGGTTTTAATTTTAGCAGTTACATAGGAAAACTTACATATGTGCTTCACCTGTATGGTTGAACTGTGACCATGTCATTTAAGTTAATCTGAGTCACATCAATGTGGATTCATTGATATCCTTAGACATTTGTAAAGAATATGTAAGAATTTGTAAAATCATGTGAAAAAAAACTTCAAATACTAAAAACTTCCTAGCATAAGAAAGCAGATGCTTGAGATGGCTCTATTGTATCAATTTTAATAACATGCATTATTACCATTTTTTAAAGTTTTACCACTGAAAAAATTAATGTTCTTTCCCACGCAATGAATTCACTCAAACACTGTGTGAACAGTTATCCTGGGAAACAGAATTTGTTCTACTGACTTATATTGTTTTATTCCAAGTCTCATTGAAAATAAAATTGATCACACAGCTAAGTTACGGTCACTATAATTTAGTTGCCCCTTACAGTTATATCTTAAATGTCATCTGCACTGCCTCAAATATAAAGTACAGGATAACTCTTTGTTCCTTCTTCTTTGACCTTGTTTTACTACTGCTTAAAACTTTCAATTAATCACACTCATTTATTTAAAGCTTTTAGGTTTAATATAAAGCAGAAAACCAAACCACATAACCACAGTGACACTAATTCAAAGGGTCATTGAATCACTAACTTTGCGAGAGAAGCAAATCTTCAATGAACTACATTTGGCATGTCCTTTATAAAGGCTTCTTTGAAAAAGGAAGACAATATTTATGTGTCATATTTTAATTGCAGAACATATAGAAAAACCTACAGTGACAACGAATTTTTCACCCTACCCCAGATTTCAAAGTAGATTCCTTAAAATAACTTTTTTACATCTAGAATAGGATTTCATTAAAAAAAAAAAAAAAGTAATTTCTGCAAATCTCCAGAAATGTATCTTTATATAAAATGGGATAAAGCTGTAACTGAAAAGCGTTTGAAATGTGACACTAATTTGGTTGTAGCATTTGTAGTCTGATTGATTAGCATATTCTACTGGGCTTCAGTGGTTATGATGGAGGAGTCCCAAGGAATTCTGAGCTTTTAGCTCTCAAATCCTGAAGATTTGTTAGAATTATGGTGTCATTGACAGAGTAAAGAAGTCACAGAGAGAGATTAATTTGAGTGAAAAATGCTGTAACTTTAGTTTGTACTATGTATGCATTCAACCAAGGATGTCTAATAAGCAATTCAAAATTATAATACTATTAAATAATGTTTAAGTACTATTAAATAACTTAACAAAGCACTTTTATAATTATCATTTCATTTGATCTCCACAGAAGTTCTATGAGTTGGTAGGTGGGATAGATATCATTATCAAAGTCATTTTGTAAATGAGAAGATTTGGGAATGAACAATATAGATTTGAGAAGAATACAAACTATTTTAAACCTGCTGTCTTTACACTACTATTTTGATAGGTGAATATTTTGATCCCTAACTTTGACATTTTGATACTTTGACTTTCTCTTTATGAACATAAGTATATTATCACTATGAAAATGTGGATACATTTTTATTTTTTAGGATAAATACTTTAGGTTACTTTTTAGAATAAATCCATTAAGACAAGTTAATTCCATGATCAACTTGTTACATACTATAGTTAAATAATTTCCTTATTTCCATGGTCATTTTTCCTCTATTGAAAATTTTTAATTGGGATCAGTTATTTGCCATGTAAATTTTATAAGAAAAATTTTATTCATAAATAAACATTTTCAAATGAAAATTTTTAATGGCTATACTTTCTGATGTTTTGATTTTGGTCATTATTCCAAGATAAATGTTCTTGGATAATATTATACCTAAATATTTTAATACTATATTATTGACTTGTATCATCTAATTTTAGGTAACAACTTTTATCATGTACTGTTATATCCTTTCTTGGTTTAATTTTTTGTTGATTATTTGCAGCCAGTTCACTTTTTAGGGACCACTAAGCCAAAATGCCATTGGGATTTAAATGGCAGCATCAATATAGCTTGCTGTACATTGGAGGCTATGTGTTCTTAGGTGATACTTATTCCAAAGTCTGAAGTAATACTCATTTTAGAGAGCAAAAAGACAAAAATAAACCAGGGAAAGATTTAGAGATCACTAAATTTTAAGACTCTCATATGAGAATCTCTAGGAATCAATATTTCAATAGATTGTTTTCTACATTATTATACATTATGTTGAGAACTAATAACTGAAAGTGACACTTTCCAACCAATCAGCATGAAGCCAAAGTCCTGAATTGAATGAGATACAAGATATCATTTCATTGGTATAAAAAATTTCAGATTACTAATTCAACATTGAAAAATTGATGGAACCAGATAGAATTTCAAAAGATGCCCCCTTGGATTGGTGAACAAAATAATCTCTCTACAACTATATTCATATTTTGTTAGGCGATCATTCAAAACATATAAGGGCTTAGACTAGTTTCTGCACTTCTTCCAGTGTAATGATTCCATACCTTTTCAAAAAAACATCTCATTGTTTAGCAACATTAATGGCTTATTGATATTTATTATATGGAGAAACAAAGGTAACTGAAAAAATTAGTGCAAAAGATGCCATGAGAAAATAAATTTTAAAAACTTTTTGCTGAAGGGCACCTGGGTGATTCAGTCAAATGAGTATCCATCTTTGGCTCAGGTCATGGTCTTATGGTTCATGAGTTCAAGCCCTGCTTCAGGCTCACTGCTGTCAGCACAGAGCCGCTTCAGATCCTCTTTTCCCCTCTTCTCTCTCTCTCTCTCTCTGCTCCTTCCCTCTTCACACTCTCTCTCTAAAAATAAATAAACATTAAAAAAAATCTTTGCTCAGAAAAAGAATAATTTGAAGGATGAGAGCAAACGTTTTAGAATCAGCCAGACATGTATTCAGGTTCCTCTGCCATGTATTAGTGGGATCTCTTGTGAAAGTTATTCTCTCTCTCAAGCTTTCCACATCCTCATTTATTAAATGAAGAATCATCACTCCTACTTCACAGTTTCTCACGAGGATTAAGTAAGATAATGTGTACAGAGCACTTAGGCCAGTGCAAGCAGTACAACAGATATTTAATAAATGATATTTAACTGCAAATCATAACAATGTAAGTTGAAATGTTTTAAAATGCTTAAAGCACTACTGAGGTAATACTTTCACATGAATTGTATGTGTGTGATACGATCATAAATAGTACTCTTTATCTATTAGTATAAACATGGCCTATAAAATTTAGCCAATGTTGCTATAAAATACCACTGCCCTACATGTTATAAATATATATATATATTATGTGTGTGTGTGTGTGTGTGTGTGTGTTTGCAGAGAGAAACCATAGAAATGTTTATGCAGACATATTCTGGAAGAACTGACTTCATATTTTACCTATAGCAAGTGATACTGAATATTTCCTATATTGTGTTTTAAATTCAGTGATTTCGAGTTATCATTCTAAACTATATATGAGATCTTAGAAAGTAACTGTTTTCATATTCATTTTTGTAAAATACAGCATGTGTGAATTGTACAAGTCCTTAGAAGGATTTTTGCCATTTTTAAGTAAAATAAATTGTCAAATCCTGTTGCCAAGTGTAAATTTTAGTTCCGCAGTGTACTATAGAATATTTCTTAGCCTTTATGTACATGGAGAATTAGCGTAACATCGAGAAAAACAAATTAAGATGACAACCTGTTAAAGGGGAAAAAAATGAAGACTTTACAGGGATCAACCTAATCTTATAGTTTCTATATTAATTTACTGTACTCTTAAAGACTTGTAAAAATATTAGAATTAGAGGTAAATATAGGAAGCTGGGTTTTTTAATTATTCCTTGGAGAGTAATTAGGTTGCCACGAAAGCTAAATCTCACCTGGGTTAGCAGTGAAATATCAATGCCTAAAAATATATATTTTGTAAATAAATCAAGATATAAAGAACAGATACAGTAAAGAAAAGGAAAAAAAAAACTACTGAAATAGACAATTGTATTTGAAATAGTCCTTTCTAATTACAGAAAAACCTCACTGATATACTCTACCCATGGAGAAACCAGTCTGAATTAACAACAAATAATAGTAATAAATTAGACACTCTAATAAGAAATGCAGATATATTACTTTCAAACTCACACTGTAAATTTAGCTGCTAATAAAAGTACTTTTAAGTACCAGACTTTCATTGCCATTGCATGCTTTAATAAATAGGTGGGAATCATTTGAAATTAGGTAGACCCATTTGTATCACACAATGTGTTAAAATCTTTAAGAACAGCTTGGTTAAAAGCCTCAAGCAATCTTGTTTACACTATTAGCAAATCCTTGCTCCATAGATCATACAAAAGTAAATTTCAGCCTAGCCTAGTTCAAATTATCATAAATTCTGAATTATATTCAGCATTTTAAAGCTGGAAGGGACCTCAGAGATCTTCCAGTGAAGTCTATAATAATGAGGCTTTCCAGGATGTTACATCTAAAACACATACCATATGTATAAACAAATTCTAAACATTGCTGACTATTTTCAAAAAATGTTACTGACAATGTATTGCTACTTCAATATGGTATATCCTTTCAAACTTATCAATAATTTCACATGATATTCAGGACTGTTTTGTCAGGTGGTTTAAAATCATAAGCAGTGTGTTGCCTTGTTTTTGTTATTTGCTTTATCTTTTGGTTTTCTTGTCCCACCCTTGTCTAGAAAGTTCAGGTGTAATAATCTCCACGCTAGCAGCCTGAATAGACAAAATATACAAATAAAATAGCCGACAATTTCAAGAAGTTGTAAAAGTGAAAACAGAACTATTACACAGATATGAAATCACTAGTGGTGGGAGCCACCATGTGGCTTTCTACACACATGAGAGAAAGCTTAGAATTTCACTCCTGTACTCTGTTCTGCTTAGGTGTATTTTATATTATGAGGAAATCAGAGATATACCACTGAATTGTATACTGAAATTTCCAAGAAACTGGTTCTCTTCTTGCCAGGCTCCTTAATTGTATATTCTAGTTGTTAGAGACTTCTCTGGAACCTTATGAGAAAATTATCAAAATATGCCATCACTTCTAGAAGAAAGAAAGCGGGACTTCTGTCATTTGGGCACCATCTGTCCAGTCGCCCTGCTCCCTGATGTAACCGAGTTTATTTATCCATTCAGTAAATAGTTATTGAGCAGCAACCAGGTACCCAGCATATGCTATGTTGCCAAGAGGAATACAAAAGAAATGTTAAACACAGTTTCTGACCTCCAAGAGTTTCATGTCTGATTGTGGAGCAAAACACACTTTTGTGAAGCAGCTAAATCACATTGCATAACAGTGTGCAATAGCACAAATAGGGAACATTTCTATCATCCTAGAAGGTTCTATAAGACAGCCCTGTGTAGTATTCAGTGCAAAGCAAAGCAACCTGAAGGAAGTGGGAGACTCAGGGTGAAAAGGGAGCTCAGCTCAAATCATAGAAAACTTACATTAAGGGTCAGTGACCCAAGGCAGAAATAATTCCTGCACAGAAATCCCATTATGGGTCCAGAACACATTTTAGCACTTGTTGAAGCTCATATATATTAGATAGAACTTTGGCTCATCAGAAGGATGAACCAATTAGTATGAGGGACATAGGATATAAGACGGTAGGAAAGTGAAGACATGAACTAGCTTGTGAACTAACTTATTAGGAGATGCTGTATACATAATGGGAAGTGGTATAACCATTTAGCAGGGCCCAAGGGCAAGAAAATAAGAACTAGAGAAAGGAAGCAGTTTATGGGTTTGACAGAAATTCTACCTTGCAAACAACCAGTTGATCTGCATACACAAGATAATGTGTTAGATCGCTGTAAGCTTAGGGTGATTTGTTTGCAAGAAAAATAAAAGAAAATCTAAACTAAATGATTGGAAGGAAAAAGGTACTAATATGAGCAGAAGGGGGATTTTGGAGGGGTTCTGCATATGACGTTACTTAAGCCTCCCTGTAAGGTTGGAAGGTACAAAGCCTGGGAAGAAAATAAAACAGTAAGAAAAATTTCTTATACTGTATCTCTGATGATCAGGGATTACCGAGCACCCCTTAACTTCTACCATTTTAAGACGATGTAACCTCTCTTTCTTTTTTTTTTAAATCATAATACTTGCAGATTTATACAAAGTATCATCTGGTTCCTTTTTTATTACTGGGTTCTAATCACTGCTATCCTGGAATAACCAAGAGCACGTAGACCATGGAAACACCCTCTGCCCATGTTTTCTATAGTGACTGAGGTTTTAATAAGCAACTACAGGACCCATTTGGTTGAATTAGAATCTTAATAACCACAAATCAGTGTTTACATATTCATCACAATCCCTGGCACAGCTGACTGATTGATGAGGGAATTGGGGTTATATCTTTTTTTTTTCACGTGTTTCTAACGCTACTTAAAGAATTTTTAAGGATATGTCAAATTTTAGAGCTGGAAGAGTGTTAAGGAGCAATTTGGTTCAAGACACTAATTTTAATACATAAACAGCTGAGGCCTAGTAAATTTAAATGACTTCCCAAAAGGCAGCTCAATGGTAGCTCTGTGTATCCTATCTCCTAGCCCAAAAGTTCTATTTTACTATACTTATGATATTAGCCATGATCTTAAGTTTAGGAACCAATACATTAGAAACAGTCCAACTCTCTGTTCTAATCTTGGCTATTCAGATAATGTCACATCCCAATTATAGTTATTAATTTTTTAGTCATAAAGTGGATATGTGCCCCAAAATATTCCTAGGCACTTTTATAAATATGTACTCATCTTTTCTTTTTCTGTCTTTACCTAGAGAAGTAGTGTTTAAACATGGATGTAAATGATTGGCCAACACAGAAATGGATCTAAATTCTTCCCTTGTGGCAGGCTATTTTACTGGTGGTGCTTAAAGCACCACAGCTCACAACATTCACTTGCTTGTATAGTCTTTTCCCACCTTAGGCTTGGCCAAGTGATTTAGTTTAGACAATAGACCAGTGGCAAGTTTAACACAAGCAGAAGTGTGATGAAACCCAAGCTAGAGGGGACACTGATGGAGGAAAGACCCTGGAGGATGAGAAGCCATCCTGGATATTCCAGCCCTAGCAAACTCCTAACTGAATACAGCCACATGAGTAACGTCACAGATCTTAAGTAAGCATTTTACCACAAAAAAAGGCAAAAAAGGCGAAAAAAAAAGCTAACTATGTTAACTATGTGAAGTGATGGGTGTGTTAATTATCTTGATCTTTGTAACCATTCTATAATGTATATGTATATCAAATCATCACATTGTACACTTTAAATGTTTTTAACATTTATTTATTTTTGAGAGACATAGAAAGAGCACGAGCAGGGGAGGAGCAAAGAGAGAGAGAGAGAGGCAGAATATGAAGCAGGCTCCAGGCCCTGAGCTGTCAGCACAGATCCTGATGCATGGCTCGAAGCCATGAACCGTTGAGATCATGACCTGAACTGAAGTCTGTTGCTTAACCAACTGAGCCACCCAGGCGCCCCATTTTTTTGTTTAATTTGGAAGGAGCAGAGAGAGAGGGAGACACAGACTATGAATCAATGTACATTTTAAATATATATAATTATACTTGTCAATTATTCCTCAATAAAGTTAGAAAAAGAAAACCATCCAGCTGAGCACAGTCAAGACAAAGCTGCTTTCCAGTTTCCACCCTCTCATAATATGATAGTAATGTTATCAGGATAAAACCCTAAAAGTATTAAAATGTATTTGTTTTCCTTAAACTACAATTCTGAAGATAATCCAGAATGCCAACTCCATATTTTTTAATGGCTATGTTCCTTGGTTTCACTAGAAGAACAGCTCTGATATTTCTTTTTGGAGGAGAAATAAAAGTAGAATGCTTCTTCTTTGAACCAACTAATGCTTTCAGACTTTATTGGAGTTTTTTTTTTTACCTGTATGGAATTTAAAAATTATAGGAACTCAAAAAGGACTTAGAGCTTGTACAAAACAACATTTTTAGAAGTTAACATTAGCCTCTATATCCTAGTGAAGAAAAGTAAGTGTATAAGCTTGAAGAACAAAAGTATTAATATGTGTACTTTTTGCCTCAGAGTATACTTTATCCCATCTGGCTAATCATCATCTTCGTTATTAGTAGTAATTTGTATAGTTCTTCATTAGTCATTTGAATTTCATATGTATAGTTCTGTTCATTTTTTTCTTTATATGAATTTGTTGTATTAGTTCTTTATTTACATGTAATTCTAAACAAAGAACAGAAAAATAAATGATGATATTTCTTTATAATTTTCCCTTATTAAAGTCTTAGAAAATTTGACCTGGGTTATATTATGATATTATATATGGCATGATATTATATGATAGGATATATATTTTCAGAATTTAATACACTCCTAAAGTCAGTTAGACAATAAAACTGATATGTTAATAGGTAATCCTCCAAAAAAAGGTTATGTGGTCCAGCAAATTGACAAAATGCTTTGTGTTCTATAGATCCAAGATCAATATATTAAGGACTCTGAGGAAGAAACCATATTAATTTTGTTCTTCAAACTTACATGGCTACAGAATTGTTTTTTTGCACACTAGCTCATAATTGTTCAAGAACCAATGTGTTTTCATGGATCTTACAATCCAAAAGTCAAGCGGACATCTTTGTTTCATTCTCCCCAGAATTGTCTTGATCAGCTGTGCTTTGGGGGTAAATATCTCTCAGCATCTGACGGAAGTCTTGCATCTCTTATTTCATCCTCTTGATTAATTCACTCCCCTCCTGCAGTGTTATTTCTCTGGCACTAGCTCTAGCAGGGTGGCCCTCCCTCTCAGATTCGTCATTGCTCAACATAAGTGATTCCAAACGTGATGATCATCAGAATTGTCAGATTTTTTGAAGAGCAAAACAAAACAAACAAACAAACAAGAGGTCTGGGGCAATCCCTTCCCTCAGATTCTGAGTCAGCAAGAGTGGTATGGAAATAGACCCTTTTAGAAAGCTCCTGAAATAAGTCTGAATGTAAACCCAGATGGTGAACAACTAGTCTGGCTCCAACTCTCACTGACCATAAAAAGAATTGTGTTTGAAAAGAAAAGCTCTTCATAAGGAAAGAAAAGAAGAATTAACAAGTAAATTATCCTGAATTGTATCCTTGATAGGACAGGAGAGAGGTGGGCTGTGAAGAACCCTAATGGGCCAATTGATGAAATTTGGACTGTGAATTATATAATAGTATTTTATAATAATGGGTACTATATGGACTGTGGATTAGGTAATAGTATTTTATCGTGTTAAGTTTTCTGATTTGATAATTAGAACACACACTAAAGTATTTAAGGATGAAGGGGCATGATGTCTCCAATTATCCTCAAAATATTTGGGGGAAAATATGCATGTATGAATAAATATACATAGAAACAGAAAAGAATGATAAAGTAAAGGGGGCAACATAAATTACTGGTGAATTGGGGTAAATAGTGTATAGGAGTTCCTTACATTATTCTAGCAAGTTCTCATAATTTTGAAATTATATCAAAGTGGATTTTTTTTTAAGTTTTACTGTAGCTAAAACTAAGCAATCTCAAATTTCTCACCAGAAAAAGTAATGCTGGGCTATAATCTGATTCAAAGTAATCAAGACAATAGAGGTAAAAAAAATGGTTTGGAATCTGTTACAGCAACTGAAAATTTAAAGTGTTTTTTTAGATATAAATATATTTATGGAGGATAATAATACTATTACTTGAGAGTTAAGCAATATAGGTTAAACTAATTACAAATTTCAAGTGACAAAGATTATTTCTTTTGTGAAGAAATAAAACCAAGAAAACATATAAAGTCCCTTTTTCTGGAAATCCATGAGGCAGTCATAAATTAGACAAGTAATGAAGTCAGAAGATACAAATTCAAATTTATTTCCTACAAGTGTGGGGCTATGAAAGAGTCAACTAACCTTCCTGAGCAATTTTCCTAATCTGTAAAAAACATCTACTCATAATACAGGCCTCATTAATGAGAAAAAAAGTTGGTAAAAAAAAATTGACAACACATTGCCTTATGCGGAACAGACAGAAACTCTGTCAAGCCTAATATCTCAGCCATGAAAATGCAATGTTCTGGCTATCTCATAAGTGCTAGTTAGATCCTAGGTTGTTGGACCTAACAAGAGATCCCATAAGAATGAGGCACGAGAAATATGTTTCCTGGCGATGGGGAAGGAGTGAGAGTTGGAGAAAAGCAAATGAAAGTCTGGTATATAGGATCACTGTACCAAAGATTTATTGAAAGATTTATTGAAAGCAGTTATTCTCATCCAAATAGAGAAAGGAAATACCTAAACATCTTTTTGTGCTTTTATGCCATGACCCTTCCATCTTTGGGTTTTTTAATCTGATTCTTCGAGATTAATTTGGAACAGTATTTCAGATAATTTAGTTTGGAAAATTATGTAAATGTTATTTTTCTGACTACTTATATAACTGAAACCATACTTTAATGGCTTTTTACAAGAAATGGAAATTGTTTAGATGTGAAATCCTTAGGTCAATATGCTATCCTTTCAAAGTTCTTAGACATTTTTCATTGTTTTAGAATATTTGCATATACAGTATCTGAAGCTATCTGGATACATTTTTCTTTTGTGAGTAACCCTTTCCTTTCCTTTTCCACTTACTTGGATACTTGACAGTTTTATTTTATTTTATTTTATTTTATTTTATTTTATTTTATTTTATTTTATTTTACTTTATCTTATTAAAATTTTATTTTAATTCCAGTATAGTTAACATGCAGTGCTATATTAGTTTCAGGTGTACAATACAGTAATTCTATAATTCTATACATTGCTCAGTGCTCATCATGATAACCATTCTCTTTAATCCCCTTCACCTATTTCATCCACCTTCCCCACTCAACTCCCTTCTCATAATAATCAGTTTTTTCTCAATAATTAAGAGTCTCTTTCTTGGTTTGTCTGTCTGTCTGTCTCCTAGTACCATACTGTTTGGAGTACTACAGCTGTGCTGTATAACTTGAATCTGAAATTGTGATACCTCCAGCTTTGTTTTCCCTTTTCAATATTGTTTTGGCTATTTAGGGTCTTTTTGAGGTTCCATACAAATTTTATGATTATTTGTTCTCATTCTGTGAAACATGCTTTTGGTTTATTTTGATAGGGATTGCATTAAATGTGCAGATTGCTTTGGGCAGTATGGACATTTTAACAATATTTGTTCTTCCAATCCAGGAGCCTGGAATACATTTCCATTGTTCATGCCATCTTCAATTTATTTCATCAGTGTTTTATAGTTTTCAGAGTACAGGTACTTGACAGTTTTTTAATTATCAGTTATTTACCTTGGAATTCAAATTTTTTTCAATATGAGTTTTATAGATTTCACTTTTTGTTTGTGTTAAATTTAGTAATGTCAATCAAATCTGCATATTCAGGTCAGTCAGTTAAATTTTTGTGTATTATATTTTTATTTACTGCTTCTGTTTCATGTTTTAGCTCCTTCTTCACGAACACAGAGTAGTCACAAATTAAAACTCCCCTTTAGGTCTTATTAACTATCATGTTCTCTTTCATAATTTTAATCTCTTTGGCCTCTTCTATTACATTCTAAGAGAGCTTCTCAAGTCCATCCTCCACATCACTGATTCATGTTTCTGTACTGTCAGTACTATAGTTCAATATCCTCAGAACCTTGTAAAATGTGGGCTTGAATTTTTGTTATACATTTAGCTTTATTGAAATTTTTCTTTAACTTTCTCTCTCTTTTTTTTCAATGTTTATTTATTTTGAGAGAGAGAAAAAGAACAGAGGAGGGGCAGAGAAAGAAGGAGAGAGATAGAAAAAGAGAGAGAGAGAGAGAGAGAGAAAGAGAGAGAGAGAGAGAGAGAGAGAATCCCAAGCAGGCTCTGCAGTGGCATCACAGAGCCTAAAGAAGGGCTCAAATTTACAAACTGTGAGATTGTGACCTGAGCAGAAATCAAGAAACTGATGCTTAACTGACTAAGCCACCTAGGTGCCCCCCCATCTCTCTTTTGTAATTCATTCTATTCTTTACACCCTGCTAGTCCTGTCTGATGGAGGCTCATTCTTCTCG
This sequence comes from Prionailurus viverrinus, assembly GCF_022837055.1. Taxonomy (NCBI): domain Eukaryota; kingdom Metazoa; phylum Chordata; class Mammalia; order Carnivora; family Felidae; genus Prionailurus; species Prionailurus viverrinus. Next base: position 47,112,146 of record NC_062567.1, on the reverse strand, counting down.
GATTTTATTGAGAATTAGTAAACGAGTTCCAGAATGTTTGAGTCTTGTAAGCCATTAATTTTAGAAACATACTCTTCCCTTGAGTCTTCAAAGTGGTAATTCCTTTCCCTTATTCCACAGTGGGTTTTTGTTGTTTTTGTTGTTGCTTATTGTTTTGTTTTTCTCCTCCTTACAAATTTTTGAATGGGGAACTTCCCAAATTCATTGATTCTCAGAATATAGGATGGTTCAATTACTCTTAACCACACTCTGATAAATCAATAACAACAAAATCTCCTTCTGAGATCCATACTTAGAAAGAAAGTTGATGTGCCCACACTGTGATATGATTTTCAGCTTCTAGTAGGCATTGGCTTATTGAGGTGGTGATTTTGCTTTTACTTCCTGCCTGTTCCTTTTAAACTCTGAGAAGATATAATAGACAGCGACCTAAGAGTCCCTCCAGCCACTGTATCCAGGATATTTCTGTCACTGACTTCAGAGCTTTGCTTTTGAAGAAAGAAGCAGCCAGTATGCAATAAGCAATCAGTGGTCCACTCTATAGCTCTTGCCCAGCTGTTTCTGAAGGATGCTTTTTTTCTGAAAGGTGAGAAAATGGCAATCGAAAACATGGGGAGGTCTGAGAATACTTTGTGAATACCTCAAAACTCAACACATGACTTGTCTTTTTCATTGGTTGATAATCTGGATATAGAGCCATAGGAGTAACACAAGGAAACTATAAAGTGTCTTCCTTCTTTTCCAGGCATTCTTTTTGAGATGAAACCTGAGAATGCCAAGAAAATTGACCTACCATTTATTAGCAAAGTTCCTCTGAGTTTCCATCCTTAAATTTTTTGAGACTTGATTCAATGTTTTGTCTTTTTAATGTTTTCTTATGTTATCTTAAGACAAATTAGCAGAAGTTACATGTTTGGACTACTTTGAATAAGTTACTTGAGATGTTTTTTCACTACTAATAGGCTCTTAAAGGTTTTTAAGGCTTTTACCTCATACTAATAACTAATAAACATCCTCTGGTTAACATGCTTAACACAACAGACCTTCAAAAATCTTAATGTTTCTACACATCACAAGATACTGTTGTGATTCTAGTTTGTATTGAAAATTCTTTTGACTTCCATTTTTGTCTCCTTTACTCGTCTCACAAAGCAAGTGATGTTAAGTCATGGTAATTTCATTTAGATCAACTATCCTTTGACTATATTCATTTATTATTTTACCATTTCATTATTCATGCATTAAACATTTCTTAAGTAGTTATTATATGCTAGACACTCTGATAGACCCTATAGATACTGCATCCAAGAACTTCTGATGTAATCATGAAGATAAATGACAAGAGCTTCTTTCTCAAGGTATACATAGTGTGAAAATGTCTACATGGTTGTGTCAAGTAGCATCGGACTTTAATACGCTTAGGTTGGTATTTTTAACAATAACTTAGATTCAAAATGTCACTTTAAACATTGTTTTCAATGGTTCAGTCAGCTGAACCTCCGACTCTTGATTTTTGCTCAGGTTATGTTACCAGGGTCATGTGGTAGGGCATGGAGGCTGTTTAAGATTCTCTCTCTCCTGCTGCCCCTCTCCCCTGCTCGCACTATCTATATCTCTCTAAAAATAATTAATTAATTAATTAAAACATTGTGTTCAGGACTATGGCTTCATTGTCTAATTCGAATCATTTAAATCAACATTTAACAAATGTCTATTGTAAGATACTACACTTTGCATTGTATAAAATGCAAAACTAATTAGGTCAAAACTCGAATCCTCAAAGTTTTTAGCCAGGCCATGTCTTAATCTTTTCGAGCTGTTATAACAAAATATCAAAGACTGGGTAGCTGATAAACAACAGAAATTTATTTCTTACAGTTCTGGAGGCTGGAAGTCCAAGACCAAGGTATCAACATGGTCACATATTGGTGAGGACCCTCTTCCTGAATCATAGCTGGTGCCTCGCTGTGTGTTCAGATGAGGCAAGGGATCTCTGTGGAGTCTCTTTAATAAGAAAACACTAATCCTATTAAAGAGAGCTCTACCCTCATGACCTCATGAAATGTTAGGAATTCAACATTTTGTGGGACACAACCATTTGGAATATAGCAAGGGGGTTGCTTGAGTGGCTCAGTTGGTTAAGTGCCCAACTCTTGATTTTAGCTTCAGGTCATTATCTCATGGTTCATGGGACTGAGCCCTGCATCAGGCTCCATGCTGACAGCACAGAGCCTACTTGGGATTCTCTCTCATCCCCCTCTCTCTGCCTCTTCCCTGCCCACTCTCTCTCTTTCTCTCTCCAAATACATAAATATTTTTTTTAAATAAAAAGAACATAGAAAGTGGGGAACACAGACTAACTATAATTAACTTTCAATAAAGCACACAGATGTTCTAGAAGTACAGTACTAGAGAAGATTACAATAAGAATGACCCTTCATTCAAGAGTAAAAATATTAACCTGGGCCATATTGAATATGATAATAATTGGTACCATTTATTGAGAAATTTATATATACTAGTTACTATAGCTTATAATGTTTCCTGTACATTTTCTCTAATCTTAGAAAATGAAAATACTTTTAACTTCCCATTATCTATATCAGTTCAGAGGGCCTATCAGAAATGGAATGGCATACATTTGAAACTTTGCTTGAAAATCTTTATACCCATTTCTTGGGGAGGAGAGAAAGTGGGAGACATTGGGCAATTCAGTACTAGGGAAAAGACAGGGACGACCATGATCTGCATTAAATTTAGCTCCTTTGGCGGATTGCGTTGCCTATCTACTTGGCTCTCAGCCACACATAGACATAAACTTTCAACCGGTATGCAGACTCATGAAGAAATAGTTTAAGGATTGTAAATTAAGTGTCTTCCTCTCCTGAATTGTATACATCTTACCTCTAAAAGAATTTAACCAAGATAAACATATTAAATTTGTCTCTGAAATATGAAGAGGTGACAAATGTTTTCCATGTAAGAATTAAATATAACTTAAAAAAAAAAAAACTCTCGATCAAATTGAAAAGGTACTAGCAATGGCCAGAATTGTGGTTAGCTCAGATTCCTAAAAGACACTGTCACTGTAAATCCTCCAATAAGTTTTCTCTTAGCAGTGGATGATGATTCTGTTCAACGTGTAGACAACTGAAACAGAAGTATGCAATTGTGAAGGAGAAATTTGATCTAGGATACAAACTTATAAAACTTTTAGGTGTGGCAGAGGGTTGATCCCTTAGTGTGTGATTACATAAGAATAAGTCTGTTGTGATATCTATAAAAGTAAAGAATTAGCAAATATTTTGGAAGATTATTTTGAACACTGACAACATTTAAAAGTTTGTTTTGTGATGCGATGTAATTTAAGCTGAGAGCAAATTGGTCTTATGGACTGATTCAGAAGAAATATATCAATCCTGTGTTTTTAGCTTGGTTTTGGTTTTGGTTTTCCTTATAAAGTGAAGTAAGGTATTGCCTACAACAATAGCATTTCTCAGATTTATTACCACTAGGTCACCATCAGTGAAAATTCATTTCCACTTTCTTCTATAGAAAATTCATTTCCACTTTCTCCTTTTTAAAAAAAATATCCATGGAAAAAATCATCAGTGAATTAAAGCTTGGTGTGGGTGTTTAATAGTTAAATAAATTGGGAGAGAACATTTAAAAATTACATTTCCCCCCTTGCTGTTAGAGGAACCTGAAAATGGAGTGTGAAACTTTGCTTGAGAAGTGATTTTCTTTTAAAATGATGAAAATTTTCTTTCAAATGAGTACTAACAACGTGATCATTATTTTGTTTTAAATTCAACTGAAAATAACTTCTGATAAATTGTAAAAATAATCTTGGAGTCTCCTCTTGATTTATTCTTTTCATCGTATTGAGCTATTGAAAATTAGACTATTTGGTTTCACTTTCTGCTTCCCTTGAATCAGAAGGAGGCTGTTTTGCCATTTCAAACTCTATAAGGGAACTGGGAACACCATTAATCTCTTTAAGGATTATTCTTCCCTCCAATTTGTTTACAAAACTTAAAAAGAAAAGACACTATTGTAATGCTCCTTTGTTCTTAACAGGTTATATTTAAAGATTCTAAATTTAGTCATATT
>NC_062567.1:47063033-47103033 GCF_022837055.1 Prionailurus viverrinus | reverse complement strand
CTGGAGGCAGGGAGGAAGGGGAGTATGCCATGCCCTGGACCCAGCTTGTGCGGCAGCACTGCCCTGCTGAGCAGAGACTTTAGAGAGTTCATTAAGGGAAGTCAGAGACCGGGCAACTGCAGGCACCCCCCAGACATTTCCTAAAGAGGACAGTTGTGTGTGTTTCCAGTTCTAGTAGCCGTTTGACTCTCTTGCCTTATTTTAATTTCCATAACCGGTGGCTTCCGAAATGGCTTTGGAAGACAGTTTGCTTTAAATGTGGGCACCTATTCCAAAATGCCCTCGTTGTTTTAGGAGTCCGATCCTTCTCCTCCAGGGCTCTTTCGCAGGACTTCTTTTGGACGGGTCCAGAAGGTAGGGTCTTCCCCAGCCGACTCCTGCAGAGGTCACTTTTTGTGCGCGGGTCGTCCCCAGCGTTTGTGAGTAGCATATGCATGTGGCTGTGCTGACTGCACTCGCAGGCTTGTAAATTTTCACCCTGGGAAATTAGCAACAAAGCCCGATCTGTCTCGTGGCTGCTTTGCACTTTCCGAGGGCGGCTGTACTTGACTGAGCTGCAGAACAGGCACACGAGAGCGAGAGCGAGAGCGAGCGAGCGAGGGAGGGAGAGAAGGAAAGGAGAGAAGAGGGGAGGGGTGGGGGCGAGAGGTAAATAGTCTTAAATCGGAAGGGAGCTGCTTCTCTGTGGTCTTGACAAGCGCTGCCTGGGCTCCGCCGGCTCAGTAATAACTGAGTGACCTTTTCTTCGGCTGTATTATGTCTGGCTGGGAAGGGATTGCATTTTGCAGCTGAGAGCCGGGGCTTCCTCCAGCTCGGCTCCTCGAGTGCTGCTGGGGTAAGTTGTCTTGAGCCAGGACGGAGAGAGACAGCCTCGGACTGCAGTTGCCTAAAAGGAGGACACCTGTGGCTCACATGCGGTCAACACCATTACTTGGCGGATCCTTGAGGACCTCATTATTTTAAACTTAAAAAATAGAGACTCCCTCCCCCCTCCTTTTTTTTTTTTTTCAAACAATGCTTCTTTTTGACCTTTCCCAAGGAGAAGCACTACAAAGCAGCCACTGTGCTTTCTGAACGGCCTCCCCCTGTATCGCTTAATTGAGAAGGTAAGTGCAGCAACTGTGTATACACGCGTCGGCTTATTTGTGGTGTGTGTGTGTGTCTGCGGGTGCGCGCGTGCGTGTGCGGATGTGGGTATTTTTTTTTTTTCTTCCCCAGCCTCTCCTAATGAGGCATAAACTGGGGCTGCAGCCCAGCTCCGCACTGCAACTTTCGCTCGGGCTGCAGCTCTGCTGAGACGGTTTTGTTTAAATCATGTGAGGCTTCATTATTTTTATGATGAGACATGAAATAGATGCAGGCGGAAGATGTGGAGGGAAGGAGGGGAGAGCGGCTGCGGCGCGGAATGTCTCAAGTACGACTCGAGTGGATAATAGTCAAAGTTCAGGATGAGCCGCAGCATTCCCACACCCCTTACTCCCGGGAAGAGAGGGGCAGGGAGAGTTTGGAATCGGGAGAGGTTCGCTCCGGCCTGGCCCTGGGGAAGAGCATTCCGTCCTAGGTGGGCTCCAGACCCCCTGCTGCGTACTTGCTGGGATTCACAGCCCCCTCCCCCCGAGAGTTGAAATCACAGTCTTGCGGTTCTTGGGGACACTTCTGCCTCTCCCCACTTTTCCGTAATAAGAAAAGGTGGTTCCGGCGAGATGGAAAAGTGTTTGCAGGGGGGCTGGGGGTGGGGGGCGCGGTGGGGAGAAGTGGCCACGAGAGACAGGTTCCCTGGAACGAGGTGCCCATGTCCTAACAGGAGGAGATTCAAACTGATGCAGCACATTTTTACGGGGGCTACCCAGATTGCTGTTATGAAATACAAGTCAGATTTATGATCTTTTTCATATTGAACATGATATGCTATGCTAACGCTGCATGTGACAGTTTAATCAAATCCATTTGTTACCACGAAGCTAAAAGGGGCCGCTGGGATTTTAGGATTACGGGCAGAGTTAGGGAAGCATGTGGCTTTGTCATTCGCCATCATTTTGCACACCGCCACACTGCGAGGGGCTCTGTGTGTGCGCTCTGTCTCGTCTGGCCGCCCTCATCCCTTCCCCCACCCCCTGCCGCCACTCCGACCCGCTCCCAAAGTGGCTTCACAATAGTCGGTCCTCGGCGGTGTAGGCTGCGCACCAGGTCCACACTTGAGCTAAATCCAGGAGACCCCCTTCCACTTCTACCTTGGGCTCTGTGCTCAATGCGAAGCTGCTGCAACTCAGGCACGCCTAAGTCAACTCATGCAGAAAAAGGAGAAAAGTTTTGGTAAGGTTACAATCTATCATAGATGCACTTTGCCGGCGCTCGGCACTCTTGACTGCTCAAAAGCTTTCCTGCTCTTCCGCTGCTTTTGTGTCTTTTTTTTTTTTTTTTTTTAAGATCCGAAATATTATTGTTGTAACTGCTTTGGAAGACTGCTGCTTAAACCAATTACTCTTGCTAGGTGCAACAAATACTGCTACATTCTTTGCAAATCATCCCTGTGTGGCTGCGAAGACACAACCACAAAAGGCTAGAGCATAAACTCCATAAGGGATTCTTTGTTAGAGTGCATGTATGTTTCTTATTTTTTTATTATTATTTTATTATTATTATTATTTTTTTTTTTTGCATGTGAGCTGCATCAAAATTGAACTCAGTCTTGCAAATCTCTTGTTGGCCTTTGCCAAGCACCAGCACTTTGCTGCCATGGTAACTGTAATTAAACTGATAAGAGTGGAAAAATGTCAGTATCTCTGAGCCTTGCAGCTGCATTGGAGAAAAAGGGAATCAAATTGGTTCCCAGCTCCATTGCTCCAAAAGGGGAGGGGGTGGTGAAAGGATGGGGAGGGGGTTGGGAGTTGAAGGGGCAGAACAGAGTTAAGCAGCTCCAGCGCCTGAGATCTGGGGACATCTATTTGCATTGTTGTCCCTTAGGGGGCTGCAGCCTGTAGGGATGCTCTGGGCCAGTGAACAGAGAGAAACAAGCTTTTAGGCCCAATCCAGTTCTCCAATCGGGTCTGGGGGCTGGGGAGAGGATGAAGATGGGCAGGAGGAGAGAAAATCTTTTGTTTGGTACCTCTTGGCAATCGAATGGCCATGTTGGCCAAATTCTTTTAATCTGTGTCACTGCTCCCAGCTGCGGAACCTGCATTCCCATTTTAGCATCTTCCTGAGGCACCTCATCTCTGCCAACCCCCTTTATGTATTCCCCCTTCCTGTTCCTTCTCCCAAATTGTTCTCTGTGAATCTTCCGACAGGGACAAAATGTTTTCCGTTCACTATGTGTAGTTAGTCCAAAAATATAAAAGACTGTGTCTAAGTGCTGCAAATCTTTGATTATGATGATTTTTTTTAAGCCCCTGTGTGTTGTGGAGTTGTGGTTACTTTGTTGTGTTAACTACTGAAGCTGAGACCGCGCGGATGAATGGCACAGAACAAGGGAACATAATGGAGGCAATCAACCGTTAGGCCGCCTCACAATGCAATCCAGGCAATTAAAAGCTCACCAGAGTTTAAATGAAATGGTTCTACTTATTTCTGCACACCACACTGCACAGGCTATTATTTATGTCTTTTTTTTAATTATGATTTCCCTTAAACTGTCAAATAACTCAGAATGGCAGGGTCTCAGAGGCAATAAGAATTTCCCTCAGAACAATTTACATGCCAATCTAAAACTAGTTATGAGTCCTGATGTGCTATGAGCAACTTGTGAAATGTTTCTCCGCTTCCGAACGCATAACTCTACCCAGTCATGTTCTTCTGGATGGTGAGGGGCACGGTGGGGAAGGGGGCTGCTGATGCTTTGTGCCTTTTAGGTACATGGCAACGTGGTGACTACTAAATAGTTCTTTTTCTACAACTGTTAACTTGAAGAGTATTGAAAAGATTTCCTTTTCAAGAGAAAGGTGATGATGTTCTCTAAAAGAAGGTACCAGGATGGAGGGTAAAATATCAAACTCCTTCAAGCCCAAGGCCAAACAGAATGTAAGAGTTTCAAATATTAATTGGCCTCTGAGTGCTAAATTAAAATGTCAACACAACAAAAACATTTTGTGAAGACAAGCAGGGTAGTGTTACTTGTGCCAAATGTTGGTATTCCCTGTCCTGGTTACAAAGCATTTTGAATAAAGATAGCCGTCCTTCTCCACTTGATGGTAGGAACTCAACTGAGGGAAATATAGCTTAGCTACAACTAAAAGGGATTTAAAATTTTTTTTCTAGCTTTGTGATGTAAAATAATAATAATAATAGCCTTATAAGTTGGTGAATTCGAATAGCCAGCCATCTCTCGATGTTTTCAGTAATGAAATACAGAATGTCATTTAGTAAATCCAAATTTCCCCCCTCCCCCCAGGTATATGGTTAAGAGGCACTTGGATATGTTCTGTACCGTAATTAATGGGATTTATTCCTTGTGGAACCTTGCTAGAAGACGGTAACTAGTTCTGATCAAAGAAACTTCATTTGTTAGAAGTTCTAGAGAGTGAGATTTAGCAGAGCTATCAAGGGTTATGATTAATCTACACTAGACCCTTAGCTCCTTCAAAGAAAGGGAATAGAAAGCAGGCTATAGGAATACCACCTGCTCTTCTGTACAAATCCAGCTGCTAGTCTGCAGCTTTGACGACCACACTGTGCAGATCATGCAGCAAGAACATCCACCCTTTCTTCCCTGCCAGTCCCTAGTCCATCACTCTACCAGAGAACTTATTTGGTAATGGAAGTTCAACATCAAAACAATATTATGTGCAATCCATGCATTATTTGTACCTAGAAAAGTTATTCAGCTCTGAGGGTACAGTGCCTTGATGTCTGTTATCAATGTGATTAAAAATGAAAAAAGAGTGTGAAGGTAATGGAGGTGAAGCCTTCATAAGGAGGCTTCAGAGGACACTGAAGAAGGTTTAGCTACTTTGGAGTAGGGAAATACTCCAAGATTATGGCTTGGCATTTCTTTTCTTGGAACTGTTTCAAGTGCATCTACATTTGGCGTTTTGTAGAGTTTGAAACTTTATGTACAGGAGAGGAAGCATACTCTAGTAGTGGGATCTCTGGACTGTTAGAAGACCACCAAGTCTAGTGCTTAACCTGTCATTCAGCATCGAGCGAGTCCTTAAACTCTCTTAGGCCTCCGTATCACAATTTGTAAAATGAGGGAGTTAGGAATCGATGATGTCTCGAGTATTTGGTAGTACTTAGAATGAGTTATTGGATAAATATGAAGCTCTGAATAGTTGGTCCAGCTTTTTTTTTTTTTTAAACTGGGTATTTGACACTTAGGAAAGAAGAAACTCAAAGGGGAATAGCCTTTCACTGAAAACATTTCAGTCAAGTTGTAAAAACCACAGAACCCAGCCGGACTCCTTATTTATGATGGAGATGTATCTCTAAAGTATATACATTGTATATATATGTCTGGTGCCCTATCTATAACATAATATATTTATGTATATATGTTTGTGTAATTTATATGTATTTAGATTTTTCCTTCTGTTGTTTTTTCTTTCCCCTATGAAATTAATAAGTGTGTGTTTATGGTAATAAACCAATCCTGTACTTTCATTTTATATGAAAGCATACAGTATGCAGTCAGGTAATCTGCCATTTATAGAGGCTCTGACTCATGTTTGTGAGTATAGATTCATTTGTAAAATTGTAACATAAGGAACAAGTTCAAACAGCAAGAACACAGAAGGAAGTATTTGGATGCAAACACACAGTGTAGAATTGGGGAGCTTTCTGGGTGACTGTACTCTATGTTTAACTATAAACAGTCCCACTGCTAAGTCAGGTTAGTGTCTTCCCATTAGGGTACACTCTCCTTCCACCATCAAGCACAAATCAAGTGAATTTCTAACCAATAAAGAAAAACTCATTTTTGACTCTTATAGACAGTGCATGGACTAGTTTGTTCAATAGCTTCCTTTGAGATTATTACTCACGTTTTCTTCCCAAAGGAACTACACTATGCAGAGAATGGGGACACTCTAAAATTATTTAATGTTACTGAACTTTATGTATATGATGTCAACATCATGTCAATTGTCAATGTATACTATGTACAACACGAATGCATTATCCCACCCCCACCCCCACTGTCCAGGTGCAACTTTATAAATGATTTAATAAGGACTTTATAATGTTTGAGGCTTTTGTTTCCAAATTTTAGTTTGATTTCAGGATAGCCCCAAAAGGGAAAGTCTAACGCTCCTTGAGAAAAGCAATAGTAAATATTAAATTTGTTGGAGGTCTTTTGACATCTTTTGATTCTTTCCTGCAGTCCCAGCTCTCTTTTTTGTTTTTGTCTTCCTTTAGGTATACAAATGCTCTCAGTCCAGCCAGACACCAAGCCGAAAGGTTGTGCTGGCTGCAACCGAAAGATCAAGGACCGGTATCTTCTAAAGGCACTGGACAAATACTGGCATGAAGATTGCCTGAAGTGTGCCTGCTGTGACTGTCGTTTGGGAGAGGTGGGCTCCACCCTGTACACTAAAGCTAATCTTATCCTTTGTCGCAGAGACTATCTGAGGTAGGAATTACCCTTGCACACCAGTGATGACTGGATTCCTTTTAAAATACTTTTGTAAGTGTATTTTTTGGTTTCATTTCCTTACTACCAGCTTCTATTCCTGAAAGACATTGACCTGTCAGCCTTCAAAATGTTGCCAGGTGCCTATTATGCAAATTCTTACTCGAGTAATGGCCAGTAAAACATGATATCGAAAGTGATTCCATTTGGCCTGCCTGGATGCTCATAGTTAGAGATTGGTTATTCCACTGCCCGTATTAAAAGCACCAGTTCATGGCAAGGATGTGGTTGGTAGAAATCAGCATATAAGTGTTTCGTTAAACCATACCGACAAGATAGGCTGAGCTTGACACAGAATTGTTCAGCAATCTTCCTGTGTCTCGTTTGTCAGAGAAAGTTCAGTTTGAAATTATTAACTGGTATTTATTAGCATATTTATTATACAGTTTTGACAACTTTCCCCAAGTGTGAATCTGTGTCCCCACCCTCAGTGGCATTCCAAGTGGTCATCACAAAGATATCACGGAGCATTAGCAGCTTCAGACTTGCCAGTAGCATTATGGAAACTAACACAGTAAAGATCTCCATCATTATGGGGAAATGAAAGCCACTCTAAACATCTGATCAGTTTGAGGACAATGCATATATTCTTGCTTAAAAAACCATGAAGCCCTCTATACTTGTTTCCCAGCATTTAGCACTCAATGCGTGAACTTGTATTTAAGAAAAATTATTTTGCTTTTCAGGGAACTTTGTGACTTGATTCAGCTGCAAATTACATATATTAATAAAGTAGGAGCTATCAAATTAGAGAAATGATATATGGCATCATTCGGGTTTTCATATTTGATACGATTAATCATTTTTCTAGTCTGACATTAAGCGATTTATTTTGAATTTTCTCCCTTTATGACACAAAATTTATCAATCAGCCGTAACTCCTTAACCATCTTGGTCATTTTTGGGAAGTGTTTTCTAGGGAATTTGGTGCTTCTCAGTATATAATTCAGTTCTTTTTAGTCTGATTTAATCTTTATATATAAAAATGTATCATTTGATTAGTGATAGTTTAAAAGGGTGAATCCAACACTATTTATCAGATTCTACCCCCTGCCCCCCCAACCTTAGGATTGCCTCAGCTGACAGCCTCCTGGCTAATTATGACCACTTGTTACTATCCCTCTGTGTTCCACGGGCATAAAATACACGCAAGGTGCCAACAATAAGAAGTGACTCCATAGCCAGGATTTCCCTTACTGTGGTGGCACAACTAATCAGAATTAACTTATTCCATGAATTCTCTTAGAACTTCAGTCTTTGAACTTCTTCTTTGAAATAATTTTTTTTTTCCTCTGCTCATTGTGAATTAGAGCCTCATTTCCACATAAAGCATTTGCATTTTACTTTCAGTGATTTAACAATGCTTCCTAGTTTTGCTTTATCTTTACTAACCAGTGGTCATGGCTTTTTGACTCTTTTTTTTTTTTACTTTTACATCTGTTTGCAACTGCAGTGTCTCAAGTGGATTTATGTAACAACAGTTCCAAAACAAGGAGCTTATATAAGTCTGCGCAAAGTTAAGGTGTTCTAGTAAGCAATAAAGATAAAAATTAAGTAAGATTTACAGAACGTATGTTGAAATAGCCGGATTTTAAAAACTTAAAATTTGCCAATGTAATACCTGTATTGTCAGTTAAACTGTTTTACAGTTGTTGATATAATAGCAAGCAGAGAAGGAAACTTAGATTGTGTTATTCTTATGGTAATAAAAATACAATGTTTAACTGCCGTTTGATAGTCTCAAGTAAGTGTTTTGTTTAAAGGGATTTATCAAAATAGTTTTCATATCAAAAGTGCTTACCCTTCTCTAAGATAGATAGATGTTGCTGTTTGTGACATTACTTAGTTGACTTCTGGTAGACTCAAACTTTTCATGTTTGGTAACTTGTTAAAAAAAATCATACTCTTTCAAATAAAAACCTTGGTCCTGGTTGCCAATATATTCATTTCTCAGAGTATAATGTCCTCTTAAGTTGGTCATTACCACATTAATAGCCAGTTGTTATGTTAACAGCCTAAGGATTGTTAACATTTCAAACTAAGTTGTTAACTGCAAGCTTATTCCTTATTTAAACTGAAGGTTTGTTGTATATAATGTGACTTCTTTGGCAAGAATTCATCAATACTTAAAACTTGCAGAAGCGAAATGGGGAGTTGGTATATGTGTAAAACTGTGGTATGTGTTATAGATTATGCCGCAGATGTGGTATATAGTTTTATGTAAGAAGTATGTATCTCCATGACATCGTGTCCATGTTCAGCAGCATATGTCTCTTACTAGAAATTTAAAATAGTCTAATTCTATATGTCACATAGACAAATACAATTAGGCAAACTTTATTTACAAATTAATTTCTTTGAATGGTGTAGTCATTCAAAAATGTTTATTGGATGCCTGCTGTGTGAGAGGCATAATTCTAGGTAATAGATGAAATTAACTAAGAAAAAATAAAGGTGTACCTAAAATTGTTACTATCTATTTATTAATTACACAAAACCTGTTAAATGATCAGAGAGCAAGTAGTGTTCTGTGGCTGTCTTCTCGAGTTTTGAAAACAATTTTTCTCATTTCCCTTAGTTCACATTTACTTTTGTATTTTGCACAAAGCTTAACCATTTAAATCCTATTCAAAAGTGGTTAGGTTCGGTTTTTTGTTTTTGTTTTGTTTTGTTTTTGGTGTTTGGATATTATGTGATTTCTTTGAGGCACCAAACAAGCCATAAATAACTTACAGGTTTGTATTTCTCTCTCTAAATCAGTAGGTATCTAAGTAAGAATATGGAAAATGATAAAGAAGAAAATAATTTTGTCTGTACTGGTAAATTATTGATTGTAGGTATTATCTTGAGTCAGATAACTTTTTCATTTCTAGAGAACAGTGAAATATTTTTTTCCAGTTGTATTTAACTTCCTAATTAACTTCTTCCAAAAAAGAAAACAAACAAAAAAATCAAACACTTGTCATGCTGAACAATGAATCTTGAAGTTATAACATTTTATTTGCATTACTTTGTTTTTTTTAAGTTCTTTGAATGATAAATACAAGAATTTAAATCATAAGATACTTTCTTAGAGTTATAGGAACTATTATTGTGGTAAATACGATTTCTCTCAGATTTTTCTCTCCTTTGTGGCACAATTAGCTTTAAGAAAAAGAAATATGATCTCACCATTTATATACTGAGTTTCAGAACTCCACAATTCATTTTCCATAACGGGGCTGGTATAATGTCTTTTATTTCTCTGTAGAATATACAATGTACATATCTGATGAGAGAGAATTTGCCAGTTTGTAGGATTGTTCTCTGCCTTTGGAAACTCATTAGATAAAGGAACAGAAGGATTGACTTTTTAAAACTTCCTCTATTAACATGAGTTCTGACTTAAACTATGAAGTCAATCTGCCCATCAATATTTATACGCCAAGACCTAGAAATCTAGATGTTAAAAAATGTATCCGACACATTCATAACTTTTTCATTTTTAAAATTAAATGTATGACAGATTAGATGGAGGAGCATCTTTATACCTTGAACTAGATAGAGCTCATAACCAACAGAATACCCAAAGTAGATTAATAATTCTTGTCTAAAAACAGAAAAGTTTTAGTAATGATGTTTATGGGACTCTTGTCACTGCTAAGCTGTCCATCACCCTTGTCTCATTTTGGAAAATATGAAAAAAAGTAGTGAACGTGTAATCAGAGTTCTAGCATTAAAATCTCGTGGCAAGTGTTACAAAGTCAGAACGAGGAGAAATAACAAACTTCTTTACTTTTCAACTTGGAGGAAGTAAGGAATATCAGAACTTACCTCTCAAGACTTTGGGAAATTTTTGCTTGTTTTTTTTTTTTTTTTTTGTTTTGTTTTTTGTTGTTGTTGTTAAGCCTAAAACTTCTTACTTGTATATTTTAAGCATCAAGTCCCTGTAGGCTGCATCTTGTATGTCTGAATGGTGTCTTACCAGAGAATGTATTCAAAGCTGTTTGCTGTGATGTTATGCCATGGAAGCTGCTCATAGCTCTTCCTATATGAGAAGCTGAAAATGCCTTCTGTAAAATTTAATGTAATTTGCTATTTTTATATCTGGGAATAATGTGTTTAAAATGAAACTGCTGGGAGAGAATGATGCTTCATGTCCCACTATAGCTGCCAATTAACAAAAGGCATTTGAAGGTGTTATGCTGACTATAATTTTACATCCTTTAATAGAATAATAGAACGACTTGCAAATAGAAATTTAAACTTAAATGCCAAATGCCACATAGAGTATTAATCTGGCTATAACTTTATTTCAGAGTAATCAAATCCTGTGCCCTAAATTTTTATATAAAGTTTAATTTATATTTGTGCGTACATAATTACAACCTTAAAAGTAAACACGAACATGTTAATATAATTTTATCTGACAGTTCATTGCATAGATTTTTTTTAATGTTGAATAAGGTGTTTATTCTTTTTTTCCCCCCTTCATTTTCCTCTTTTTAATATTAGGCAGTTGAAAATATCTTCCCCAGAAATCAGTGCATTATTATTATTTGAAAAATCACTTTTTATTGTTTTAAATTCTGAAAATGTAAGCTTTTATAAGGAATGAAACTCCTCCCAAATGAACTTTTTTCCTACAAGCTTCGTTTCAGTTTTTTGACACTTCATTATTATCGTAATTTTTATGATATTTAAATGTCTCACATAATCTTAATATGATGAAATATTGTAGCATATGAGTCTATTAGACCCCATGCCCTGTTAAAAAATATTGTTTTATTTCTTGTAAATGATCTTACCTTATTTACAACTTTATAAGAAGTTGTAATTTATAAGAAGTTGTATTCTTGAATTTTATTTTATTTCAAACATTTTACACTCTATACCATTCAAGGACCAGTACAAATCAGGAGTGATAATTTTATTTGCTACAATATTTTGAGAGAGAGCCCCTCATTTTTGGAAAAATTGGTGGATTTTCTGAGCAACAACTCTGTAGCAATCTCTGTTAAAAATATTTCACATACATATAGAATTTGTCGTTTGTAAATTTATCTACGACATCTTTCTGTCCTTGCCCTGTAATGCATCCATTTTCAGTGGGGTATTTAACATAATTAATTATTTTAGTGTTGTGGCTTTTGTTTTGTCTTGTTTTATAGACGACATATTTTCACTGAAAATACCTCCCTCAAGATACCTCCCTCAAGAATATTGAAAATTGGAAACTACTTCACGCTGTTTTTATATTTTTATTGTTTTTTTTTTTTTTTTGATCTTTTTATAAAGCATGGAATACTTCAGTCAGGATAGTTCTTACCCATAAGATGGATAAGTTAGGCATACCTGACTTAGCAGAAAAATATTCTGTTTCTACAAGTATATTTAGGATTAAATGCATCTGGAAGAACTACATTTGAGAATTGCTAAAATTGCTTATTTTGCACTTTATAAATACACAGAACTCTGGGAAAGAACCTCTATTTTTGGTTGCTCTTAGTGTATATCAAAGTAAGCCAGCATTTCATTTATAAACTCACCATTAACTTCCATTAAGTGACTAATAATAAATGTTAATGTTGTGTTTTGACTGCATACACATAATTTATTAAGGAATCTCATTTGAAAAATATGCTGAAAGTAGTAATTTGGTAAATGGTTTTGATGCCTATATGCACTGCAGAAATGTATTATGTAGTTCAGTTTTTTGCCTCACAGAAAAATTATATAACCTAAAAGAATTGCACGAACCTCAAGCAGCCATTATACTTTCCTTCATTACACTATGAAGCATTGAAATCTTATTTTTGCATATGGTTTGGAAACTTTTTCTGGTTCTTAGGAGAATTTCTTCTATTACTCAAAAGTTTTATGCTGGCACCTCATCCTGTCTTCAAAAAAAAATTAGCCAACGTTTCTCACCTTAATCCATATAATAATCGTTAAGGTAGGACAAGATGTTGAAAACAAGGAAAGTAAAAATAAAAACAGCTGTATTCTTTCTATTCAGTTGGCCAGCTATTTTTTAAACGACATTTGCATTAACTGTGTTTCTTCAAAAAGGCATTTTTCTTTCATTTTAATTTTTTATTGGCTTATATAAGCGATTACTCCTACCGATACATGGAATTACCCCTTGCGAAGCATTAAAGGGGTGTGGGTATGTATACGCATGCTACGCATACAGATGGTAGAATCTATATGGCCTTAGAACGAGCATCGGCCTTAGAATGAGCATTAGCTTTTCACAATCAACTTTCACCAGATCACCATAGTTTGACAGGCATTAAAATTTGTAAAATTAGATACTCGATGCCAGCTAATTTCTTAGTATTTGTAACTATAACACTGACTTATTCTTACAGGGTGTTCACCATTCTAAAAAGAAAGACAAGTTTTATGATACTATAGAATGCCCAAGTATATTCCCTTGTGATTTTTATCACCCAATTCTGTTTTTCTCAGCGCCGATGGAGTTTGACACTGTCTGTTCTGTGTCTGTTTCCACCATCATACCATATTTTTTTAATGATTAACTATATATTTCCCTTCTCAAGGCATTTATAAGAAATTTATTTTGAAGCAGAAGCTTACATTGTCAAGCAAAAAGTGTGGCATTTAGATTTTTATTGTTGACTTTAAAGCAATTTCTTTTGCCTATTAAGACTTTTTGCCCCTTATTATTGATATTAATGGATAACTTTCTTCTAAAGGATTTAAGACGTAAGCTTACCCTTTTATTATATTCATCAAGCATATTTACTGTATTCACAACCTGCCCACATCAGTCATTTGTGCATTCACCTGTTCCTTTTTGCTTTCTCCCTGTATTACTGAAACATCTTGATAGATCTTTTTCTTCTCAATAAGATTTTTGTAGTTATGTAAAGATTCCAAGTCTTTTGCTGAATTTTGTTTTCTTTCATAGTGCTAGTTTTTGTGATGCAAAAATCTCTAGCTGTGGACTTTACTAGTTTAAAACAAAATCACACTTGAGATAAATAATCAGCTTGGAATAGTCAGATCCCTGATTTGAAGTTGGAAAATTAACATTAAGCTGCGTGTATTAAGTTAGACTCTAACCAGCATGTGTTGTTATGATTCAATTTAATATTAAAAACTCTCCAACTGGGCTACAGGGAAAATAAAAGACTCTGAGGAATTCAAAGATTATTTGCAGAGGAGTACAACAAAGCCATATTTAAGTAAAATTGTTATTACTAATGCAGTAAAGCATCATCTACATTAAATCCATCCTACTAATAAAAACAGAAAATCAGTTTTAATAAACATAAATAGCAAATATGACAAGGA
Organism: Prionailurus viverrinus; assembly: GCF_022837055.1. Taxonomy (NCBI): domain Eukaryota; kingdom Metazoa; phylum Chordata; class Mammalia; order Carnivora; family Felidae; genus Prionailurus; species Prionailurus viverrinus. Next base: position 47,089,109 of record NC_062567.1, on the reverse strand, counting down.
CTAGTAAAGGGGAAAGGAACTTCATAAAATGTGCTAACATTGTATAGTAATCTAAATACCACTGAGAAAAAATAAATTCCCAACTCATTTATGATGTGGGATCCCAACAGCCAACTTCATGAGGAAAAAGAAAATTTTAGACTTGCTAGTTTATTCTCATTTCCTAACACTTTTAGAACAGTGCCATGTTTTTATTATAACAGTTCTTTTTTTTTTTTAATGAAATTTATTGACAAATTGGTTTCCATACAACACCCAGTGCTCATCCCAAAAGGTGCCCTCCTCAATACCCATCACCCACCCTCTCTTCCCTCATTATAACAGTTCTAACAGATGTGCATACTGGTTTTGAAATTATTTTGTTCTCTTGTTGTTACAACATTTCAAAATATCTTAAGTAATATCCCTTGATAGACGGCTCACATTTTCCCCAAATAAGCAGGCTGTTACACTTTCAACTACCTATGGCATTAAGCATGATGCTTCTTTTGTATTGATGAACTACTCAATGAAAACGTATTCTGATGAATAGCTTTATATTAGACTGGGTGAGATCAGTGATTAGTTGCCTGTTTGTTTGGATAAATGGGGGAGGGATCAGAGACATGGAAATAGCAGTCTTAACTTTTAACAAAAAATATGAGTATCAGTTTTAGTGGGCAGGTTTATTTGTATTTTCAGGTAAGAAGTCCAGCTATACTGTGAACATAGTTTTAAAGCCTGTAAGTATTGCATGTGAATATCCACAGAGAGATCATTTGTGCTTTGGGAGATACAGAGAAATCAGAAGTTATTTAATTGCGTCAAAACTTACGAACTAGTATTATTTTCTGGGGCTATTTATTAGAAAAAAATTTTGTAAAGTTTCTGAGCTATAAGAATCCTTCTTTCTACAGCACATCCTTGCTGAGTGGGTAGTTAATAGAGGTTATATTTATTATTACATGCTTTGCTATCTCTCTAACAGTTAAAAAATGAAACCATTTAGTTACTTAACAAATATTTGAGTGCTAATGCTTCATTCCTATAAATAATGAATGTGGAATATTGTATTTCTAATTGATATTATGTAATGTATAAACATAAAGTTATTAATATTTTACTATGTAAATAAAAAGGAATCAGAAATTAGGGAAGAACTTAAGGGCAAATTATTTTTCAAAATTTCTACAACTGGTATAATCACTATTTGTGATTAAGTAACTAAGTAAAACATATAGAGTTTTAGCCTGCCTGTTATTTCTTTTTTTTTTTTATTTTTTTTTTCAACGTTTTTTATTTATTTTTGGGACAGAGAGAGACAGAGCATGAATGGGGGAGGGGCAGAGAGAGAGGGAGACACAGAATCGGAAACAGGCTCCAGGCTCTGAGCCATCAGCCCAGAGCCTGACGCGGGGCTCGAACTCACGGACCGCGAGATCGTTACCTGGCTGAAGTCGGACGTTTAACCGACGGCACCACCCAGGCGCCCCACTGCCTGTTATTTCTTAAGGAGGCAATATAGAGAATGAGAAGAGGTATACTCAGAAGAGAATGGAAACACTTTTGAGAAAGAGAGGTTATAAATAATATGTAAAAAGTGGACTCTGTAAAAATCCTTTTGATAGCCAGTGGTCCTATAACAGAAGCTGAGCTTTGACCTTTGAAGTTATATTTTGGATGCAGAGTAAGATAGAGTTAACTTTGTAACTTCCATGCAACTTGCAATGTTTTCATCTCTTATCACAGATATCGGTACAGTTATCAGAGCTGCAGCTGACACTCCTTGTAAAATGCTTAGCATCATTGGTCCCCATTTTCTCATTCAACATTGTTCTCTATTATACTTTAGGTACTGAACAGAGCTGTAGAATACTGCACTGCATAAAACAGAACTACCGCCCCTCCTCTTAGAGTTTATATTCTAGTTAGGGGAAGCAGATAATTGACAGAATAAACATCGAGTACATTCAGAGATGATGAATACTACAGAAAAATGGAGCAGTATAAGAAGTTTGCAGAATTTGTATTGTGTGTGTTTGAGTATGAGAGAGAGAGGGAGGAGGAGGAGGAGGAGGAGGGAGGCAAGGAGGGAGGAAGGAGGAAAGGATTTGAAAAATTAAATAGGCTAGACAGGGACAGCCTTGTTGAGATGGTGGCTTGAGCAAAGACCTAAAAAGGTGAAGGTGAAGGTGAAGGAGCTTGCCTTGGGATTGGAGAGGATGGACAATTCCAAGCATAGGGATCAGCCCATACAGTGTCCTTGCAATGGAAGCTTTTTTGATGTGTTTGAGGAACATCAAGGATGTTAGTATAGTTGGGATGAATAAAAGCAGAAGAGACAAGGATTAGAAGCAACCATTATGTTGCCCCATGGTATTCCCTGTTGCTCTTACAACCAAGAATGCCCCTTTACTTTTCTAAATGTTCCTTAAGGAAGTGATATTACTCCTGTCTGACAACTGCTAGGAAGCTTATTCAGATAGGCTGTTACAGGCTGAGTTCCATTTGGGATTACAGAACCCATCGGGACAACTTCTACATTGTAGTATTTCAAGGTGAAATATAAAGGGATGTCCATATTGATGAGCTAGGGCTGCTGACTCTGCATGTGTGAGTATAGCACTGTGGCCCAAGATGTTGTTAAGCTCTGTCCTAATCACAGCATAATTGATATTTTTTGAATCCTGGGGCAATAAAAATTGCAAAGATGGGGAGTTTTCAACAGCTCTCCAAAGGGTGATTTTTTTCATTATTTTTAAAGTCAAGCCAAGTCTTATTAAATTTTTTTCTAGCATAAAATATTTAAAATAACATATTTAATTAACAAATTAAACATAATTATCATAAATGTTTCCAAATTCAGCATTGAAAGAAAATGCATCAAAATCATATTGTTATTTAAAACAACTTATTTGGGGCTCCCTGGTGGCTCAGTCAGTTAAGCATGTGAATCTTGATTTTGCTCAGGTCATGATCTCACAGTACATGGGATCCAGCCCTGTGTTGGGCTCTGTGCTGACAGTGTGGAGCTTGCTTGGGATTCTCTCTCTCCCTCTCTCTCTCTGCCCCTCCCCTGCTCTCACACGCATGTGCTGTCTCTCTCTCTCTCTCTCTCTCTCTCTCTCTCTCTCAAAATAAATAAAAACTTTAAAAAAATAAAACAACTTAATTTAATTCTTTCAACGTTTATTTATTTTTGGGACAGAGAGAGACAGAGCATGAACGGGGGAGGGGCAGAGAGAGAGGGAGACACAGAATCGGAAACAGGCTCCAGGCTCTGAGCCATCAGCCCAGAGCCCCACGTGGGGCTCGAACTCATGGACCGCGAGATCGTGACCTGGCTGAAGTTGGACGCTTAACCGACTGCGCCACCCAGGCGCCCCAACTTAATTTAATTCTTGATGAGATGGGGCAAATGTTACCTAACCGCTCTGTTTATACTCCTGTTTCACATTTGTAAACTAACCCCAGTTCACTAATTGTAGTTTCACATCAAGAAGAGCTAAGGATTAATCTTCAAAACTAAAAGATTAATATGAATTTCTATTTGTGAGAGTGGGATTTGTATGTACAAACTGGCTTTGCTTTTAAAAATGAAAAAAAATAGCTTTAAACTTTAAATACAAATCAAAGTACTTCAGCCTGTATTTACATTTACAAAATGGGCTGGGAGGCAGCCTGGGTATTGGCCTAGAAGCTGTGCTAATGTGCCTTGAATCTTACTTACAAAGAGGTACAGCATGAATGGGTGAGCTTTCAAAACAGTGGCCAAGCCATCTATGCTTCCTCACAAAATCTAAAATGTACTTTTCAGAAAGAGAGAGAAGGTGGTGGCCAAGTGGCTTTACAAGTTTTTTTTTTCTTTTTTCTTTTTTTGGTTTTAAACTTTGACATTTTTTTTAATATTTAGATTTAGATTTTTTTACATTTAGATTCAAGTTAGTTAACATACAGTATCATGTTGGTTTCAGGAGTAGAATTTAGTGATTCATCACATACCTACAATAGCCAGTGCTCATCCCAACAAGTGTCCTCCTTAATGCCCGTCACACACATTTAGCCCATCCCCCACCCACCTCTGCTCCACCAACCCTCAGTTCTCTATATTTAGGTCTCTTATGGTTTGTCTCCATGTCTGTTTGTATCTTATTTTTCCTTCCCTTCCCCGATGTACATCTGTTTTGTTTCTTAAATTTCACATATGAGTGAAATCATATATTTGTCTTTCCTCTGATTGACTTATTTTGCTTTGCATAGTATGCTCTAGTCCCATCTGGCTTTACAGGTCTTAAGTCCTACCATCACCTTATACATCCTTAGTGCTACTTTTTGTTACAATTTCTAGCAGCCCTCCTTTTTTTTGGGGGGGGGGGCAGATGGGGCATCTGTAGTAACTGCCATCTTGTCCTGGTTGAGTTAAAGACCTGTTTTCCTAATCATTTTGTGATTCTCACCCACCAAAGTGCATCAATTTGAGCTTGATTTTAAGGAAAAGTTGCTTGATCTTGACCTAACAGTTTGCTTGGTATTTAAATAATGTTGTTAATAGTAGTTATTAAACTAACAATCCTTTGCAATAGAGATCACTTGCTTATTTGGCTCAAGTTCTTAAATGACTTGTGTTCTTGATTAATGGTAGATTTCTACACTGACTTGAGAAAAAGTTATAGATTTTAAGTTGAAAAAAATATTTTGTTCATTTTCCTTGGAGGATTTATCTACTGGAGGATAAACAGAGACTTTCATTTCAACACAACTCAGTTTTTTACAGTGATTCTAGTCACAAGCTTATCCTACATTCATTTTAACACAGTGTATTTGAAATCATTTTACTGTGTATTTCTTATTTCTTATTGTTCTACCACATTGGGTATTGCCCCTTCCTCACCAACTATCACTAATAGCAAATCAGTGACCTATTCCTAGTAGGATGCATTCATCTGCTGGTTTTTACCTTCTGTATCGCTTTATAAAAAGATAAAAGCCACACTAGTTCTTGTTAATTCCCGAAGCATCTCCCAAGCTAAGTGAGGCTAGATCTAATCCTTAGAGTTTTAGACGCATGTCAGGTAGTATAATGGTGAGGAGTCCAGATTTGAAATCCACCCTGTTCCTGGTACATCCCAGCTGTATATTCCTAGGCAAGTTACTCAACCTCTCCAAGCCTCAGTTTACTCAGTTGTAACTAGGAGTGAGAGACCCATTCATAGAATTGTCAGGGACAATTGTCCCTGACATAGAATTGTCAGGTGTCAATGAAATACCATAGGGAAAGATTTGAACACACTGATGGATCCTCCAATGTGAGTCTCTGTTGTTATAAAGAAAAAAAGAATGGCACTGAGTTATGAAGATAAGATAGTTGGAAAATTAAACATAAGGAGAAGGTTAAAGAAATCGATTGAGATATGTTGTTTAAGGATGATTAATAATCAAGAATATGAAAAGTGACTACTATTATAAGATCTTTTACCAAGTTTTCGTTTACAAAGGAGATAGTTGAAGAAATACCTAAATCCCATATGCACCTGAAAGCCATATAGGAAAAAATATTCCATGGTGGACATTATTAGAATTTGTTAAATTAAGATTAACAAAGCCTTCTGAAATATCTTCTACGCCCACACTCCACATTTTAGCCTGTGAAAATTCTGTGGCCCTTGTAAAGCATTTTATTTAATATCTCATAGGGAAGAATTATATATAAAATTTCAGCTTGCTTTAAGTTTCCTTTGTAGTCTTTAAAAAAAATTTTTTTAATGTGTATTTATTTTTAGGAGGGGGGAGGGGCAGAGAGAGAAAGAGACAGAGGATCCGAAGTGGGCTCATGCTGACAGCAGAGAGTCTGATGCAGGGCTCAAACTCACAAACCAGGAGATCATGACCTGAGCTGAAGTCCGATGCTTAACCAACTGAGCCACCCAGGTTTCCTTCATAGTCTTGATTTTTGCATCTTTTTCCTCAGGTGGCAAGGACAATTGAATGCCAGTATCTTTTTTCTGATGTGCTTTTTCACAGTGTTCCCTAAACATTTTGATTATGTCCCTTTATTCCTAAAGAAGTTTAAGTATATACCTTTAATTTAAATATATATTTATAAATCTTAAATACTCCATGGCACATTTTTTAAAGTAGAAAAACTATTTTAAAGGGTAAGATATACATACAATAAATAGAAACTGAAATGCTGATCATTGTTTAAGCATCCCTGGGCTTTATGCACCCCCATTTTGGAGAACACTGTTATTTCTTAAAAGCTTTTTAAGCTCCTTTGAAAGTTGTTTGGTAGTGATACTTCTGACTAAGTGGGGGGGAGTCTGGATACGTGGGGAAAGAGTTGTAAAAGAAAGATGTAATAGTTGTTTGAAAGAGGAGGACTCTGTAAGCATGAGCTAATATGCCTTGCTTTGTTCTTTTAATATGAAATCAAGGTTTTCTTTCATGAGAAATGTGGCAAGGCAGTGGGCTCGTTCTAATGCTGTACTGTAGCCACCGGCAATATTAATATGAGGCTGGGTTCATCCCCTCTCCCCCCGCACTCCCCTATTCAGGACACAGTGAGATTTTAGACAGATAAATGCTAAGAGAACCCTGTGTACCAAAAGCAGTGTTTACTGCATGTAATACATATCATTGTTTGTCTCCTGTAGTGAAAAATACTTGTGTCGTGCTGTTAAAATGCACTCTTGACAGACCAGTGCTTGCTATTATAGGGTCCATTGCTTAAAAAAATGATACACTGACAGAAATACAATTTAAGAAAATTTAACACCAAGGGTAGTCAACCATGTAGGCTACTATTAAGGGGCCAAAACTCAAGGCCAGGGGTTTATTTAAAAAAGAGGCACAGTTTATTTGCTGGTAGTAGGCAAAGTTAAAAGAAAAAAAAATCGAACTTGAATTCCTTGCTCTCTAGTCTGTAGAAAATTAATGAAAGCAACAGTTCAATAAGATTTTATTGCAGAAATGTTTAAGTGAAACATTTTAAGAATGCTTTGGAATTTTTAAACAGTTACTTACCATTTAGAAAGCTGTAACACTATGATGCGTAACAAATTGTTAGCATTGGATCCTAGGCACACCCAGTGATTTTCTTAAAATGTGTAGTCAGAGCTGGTTAATCTGAATCACTGTGTTCATTTCATTTTTGTGTGTGCAGCTTATAAATATATTTGAGATTGACAGTTCAGCAGCACCCACAATTACAACTTAAAATGTATGCTCTTGTCTAGGTACTGTTATGGGCATAGTTTGGTGGTTAAATGCATTGGATTTGTAACAAGTCCTTTTGAGAAGGAAAATAAACAAATAAGAGATGTGATGAAATATGTTGAATTTCAGAAGAATGCAAAATGTTCTAGTGAATAAACTACTACTGAGTGATGATAAAGCATGTGTTTTTTAAGCTATCACATGGCTCTATTATTAGGGGAGAAAATTCCATGAATTTAGATGAGATGTATTATCTAATTTTACCATTTTAAAAAGAAATCTGCCATCCAGTAATATTTGATGCCAACTGTGTACAGATTACATGTTCCTTGGGGAGGAAGGTTACAAAAGTAATGCAATAAATAATCTGAGCTTCAAGGAGCTTAACTTGGGTATCAGAGAAATAGAAAAGCATTTTCCACTGCTATGGAGAATCAAAGATGTGTATCTTGCATTCTGTACCTTGATGGTATAGTCTTCGGGCCATGCCTAGGATTGGGCCTTGGGAGGCACTTGGGCTTTCCAAGAAAGGATGTCCAAAGATGAAATACAGTGTCTTTGCAGATCTCCTCCAGAATTCAGTTGGCCTGAATCTGAAATATTATACAACAGATTTTTTTTTTCTGTGAACACGGAGGGTAACGACTGTTGTGAAATTTGTCCAAACACATTGTGCAGGGCCTCTGTGACTCAGCTGTTGGAGAAAACCCAGACATGCTTGCTGAGGAAGACTGGGATCCTTGGCTCTCTTTGCCACAGTCATGCAATGACTCTCTATCTGTGCGTGTGCTTTAGTTACGTTTCTTAAATTCCATAGGTAGACTTTCTTATATCATGCTACCTCCACACCCTGTGTTCTTACTAGAGGTTACAACTTGAAATGCTTCTTTAAAATTCTCATCTTAAATTATCTGAAGAAAATGGTATTTATGTTAGATTACCCGAAAAACTGGATGGTAAGCTCTTCCTTCCGATAGTCTTAAATATATCCTTTGGGTTATTCCAGGGAGCTATGCACTTGACCTTGACGCCTCAAAATTTTTCACAGGATTGTACATCAGGATTTTTGCCATTATCCTGTGTTGAAGAGTATTTTAATAAACAGCCGCAAAATTTTCAGTGTCTTAGGGACACTCTGGTGGGTTTTGTTTACTGTATCACACAATGTCCTGCAGACTCACTGTTGAAATTTCTCAGCATCTTAGAGTAAGAAAAGTTCCTGGGACTCTAACTGATTCAATGGTGTTTTTCTTGGGCCTTGTGAATGTTTACATTTTCCCTCTTTTCTTTGTCTTCTAGGAAGCTCAAATCCAAACTTACTTTCTAACAACTGTCCGCAACTGCATATGTTAATATATTCTCCAGACTTTTGTATCCTCTCACCGTATTTTTTTATGATATCTGGAGCTATTTATTTCATGGGAGGATGCTTTTTGACATCGCTTAAATGAAATAGTTTCAGTGATTGGAAGGGGGGAAACTACCGTGGAGAAATCACTGGTCTGTGAGGTGGGAGGCAGCCCTCCTGAGAAAAGAGCTCTTTTGCCTCTTCTCGAACCTCATGGCCATTATAATTTCCCTGAGATTGAACAAGATATTTTCTGGAACCCTCACTGTGCCAGAGTTAAGATATTGGGGGCCATCTACTTCTAAACAGGCCCTGAAATTCAACCTTATAGTTATTCATCACCAAGTGCAAGGTAGATCCATTACCACTACCCTGTCAGCCGCCAGTGTTAATTCTAATCCTCTGATTTCTGTTCTTTTCCTCATTCGCTGGATATATCTACCATTACCTTGATTCAACATTTTTCTGCTGAGTCCTCTGGAAACTTCATGTCACCATTAATAATCTTTGCTATGTCCACAATCTTTAGCAAGATGCTCTTTTCCATCAAAGCATTGTCTTAACTGGATTCATCCATTGCTTTAACTGAAACCTGCCTCTCCTTTAGGGGAGGAGTTTTCCTTTTCGCTGTCAGTAGGGCACAGTACTACTTACTCTTTGAAATCTCATACTTCAGGAAGCCGAGAGGGAAAAGCTGGCATTATCTTGGATACACACGACCATCTCCACTCATTAGTAAAAATGCATCCTCCTATAAAATTCATACAGTCTGGTTACACTACCTGTTGCCCTTTCTTTTCTCACTCCTGTCATTTCTCTCTTGCCATAATTTGGGGAGGTTGTAATCTCCCCATCTGAAACCTAGCCCTTAACTTGTTGAACCTCCTTAACCCTACTGCTGAACATCATCCCTCCATTCCCAGGATCACAGCTTCTTGTCCTTAAAAATATTCCATCTCGGGAATCCTAAATGCCGGAATTTTGTCTTATCTCACTTGCAGTAAAACTGCTTTTTAATTTCAGACATTCAGATCTTCCAGTATGTCTCTCTTCTCCTGATTTAGTCAAATCTGTCAGATTTTCTGACCCTTCCCTGCCCAGCATTGAACCCCATTGTTGATCATTTGAACCTCCTTTCCATCCTCTTCTACCATGCCTAGCTCTTGTCTAGCAACCTGGCATTGGTATAGCACTTTTGTTTTCCATTCCTATAGCGTGGCTGAGCATTGCTGGAAACAAATAGAATACAGATTGATGCTCCCACGAGTAATTCTAACCAGGCCTCTAGTGATGAGTCATTTATTTGTCCTTGGCTACCACCCTTGCCCATGACCTTCTAAAGCCCTGCTGAACATTCACAGCTCCCCTTAAGGCCCTTTCTCTGGACAAGTGTCCTGTCTCCTTGTTCTCAGCAGGTGCCATTGCCTCCTTCAAAATTGAAACTATAAGACTTGAAATGAATCAGTTTTTTGTCACTATTTACATTTCGTCTACTTTTCCACTTATTTTTAAATTATTTTATCTCGTCTTTGTGGATGAAGTGTCCTTGTTTCTTTTAAGGCCAACCCAATGGCTTTGGGCTCCATTCCCTTCAATATCCTGTGGGTCTTCTTTTTATGAAGTATCTCCTTTTTCTTAGGTATCTTTAGTATCTTCTAGAAAGTCTTAACACTTGATATGTAAATATACTGTAGATTTTCCCAGTCTGAAAAAAAAAATCTTTCTCCCAAATATATGTTGGTATTGTCCAATTCATTTATTGTCCATAATTGTTAAAAGTATAATCGACCCTCATCACCTAAACTTCCTCAACCTCAATTGTGTGTCATCCACTTGTGATCTGGCTTCTACCTTTACTGAAATTTCTCTCCCTGATATCTAATTGCTAAAACCAATGGATATTATCCCAAGGATCATTGTATATTTTCTTTCCTCTTTTAATAGTGTCGATCACTCATTTTTAAAAGCTTTCTACTATCTGGCATGCCATGAGCCTACACAGTTCAGATTTTTTCTGGGTGTCTCATCCCCATCGGACGCTTAAAAGAGTGAAGGAAGACTGATCTTATTGAGGTATAACTTCTCTTTTCCACGAGATATCTGTCTGCATGGTTTTAATTCCTGCTCATAATGTGCTGGTTGTTAAATCTCTACGTACATTCCGTTACACCCCACCAAGCCTCAGCCTTGTATATCTAGCAACTTACTTGGCCTCTGCAGTTGAATGTTCCATAGGAAAATCAAGCTCAGAATATCTAAAACCAACTTACACAAAATTAAAATAATGCTAATATAGTGCCTTAACCTGATTAAGAGAATATTAAAATATATAGCAAGTAACTTTACCTATGATTACAGATTTGAAAACTTGGAAGGTATTAGCAACTAGTCTGTCAATGTATAACATGAATAATACACTAGGAATAGGTAAGATTATTTCTAGAATGCAAGGAATGAACACAAGGACATGCTTCAACCCAATTCATTACAAACTAAAACCTGCTTCATTACAAACCAATAAATCCAATTCATAGTATCAAACTAAAAGGCAAACAGCAAGGCTCTAACAACATGTGACAAAAAGGCAATGGACAAAATGCAGCACCATTCTAACTTCCAGCTAAAGAGAAATAGGAGGAAACCAGTTAAATAAATTCAGAATATTTGCTGAAACCTACTAGCAAGCACAAAACAGTTAAATACTGAAGTCATTCCCCTTAAAATCAGGAAAAAGCCAGGGATGTCCACTCTTGTCACTTTTATTCAATGTTGTGTTAAAGACTCTAGCTAATGTAGCAAGATAGAAAATGAAGTAATCGGTATAAATACTAAAAAGTGAACTATTGCCCTTGCAGAAAATTGGGAAAACTCAAGAATCAATAAGAAAATTTGGCAGAGTAGCCGGATAAAACACAAGGTAAATAGAATTTGTACTTTTACTCTATGCCAAAAGTGACTCATTAAAAATGGAGAAAAGAAGAAATTCACTGAAAGGTTAAAAAAAAACTTAAAAAATACATAGATTTTAGATTCCAGCATTCGTATGAGAAATGCTTTTAAAGAAAGCTGCTAAAAAAATTGTCCTACATTTTTCTGTTTATACAAACTGGGTAAGTACAGAAAAAAATTCAGCTGGACCAAGAGCTTCTATAATAGCAATGGAATTAGGAGGATTTGTTTTAACGTTGTGAAATTAAGTCCACAAAAGTGAGACTCAGATGATAGAAAATATTTTTTAGGATCTACTGTATTTCAGATACAGTTCCAAGGACTGGGACCATGGCAGTGAGAAGAACAAACAAAAATCTTTGCCCTTGTGTATCCTATATTTTAGTATGATATTTGAGGTATTTTTTTATGAGCTAGGAACTGTGCAGTGTTTTACAGACATAATCTCATTTAGTCTTTGGAGACTACTATTATACTTGTCCTAGAGACACTGAGGCACAGGATGTTTAAGTTATTTAGCCACACTTCCCAAGGTGCAAGTGGTTGAGCTAGGATTCAAATCCAGACAACGTGCCGCCAGAACACTTTCTCACTGGCTGTGCTTTAACTGTGCGGGGATCATAGGTCATAATGTTCCATAATGTTGCCCATATGAACTGAGGGAACTATTCCCTTACACATCTGTGTAATCTTTTTAAGCTACTGGTATACCATTGCTAAATTGTCAATTAAATATACACCTGGGAGGGAAGAAGTACCTACCAGGACACTTGTTTCTTATCAGTAGCATCGGACACACTCAATTTTAATTCTGTTCTGAGGCTCATGAAACAATTCCCTGCGAAGCATACCCCTTGTTTTTCTGGTAATCATTTTGTGAACAAAAAGAGAAATTTAGGCAATTCTTTGTTCTTTGGTTTCTTAAGCCTGATGGAAAACAGCCAAGCCATTTCATAATGGTTCCCCTAAATATATTAATAATGTGTATGTAAGGGAAAAAATATATATATACAATTTAATGCTAGAAAATACATTTTTGTTCTCTTTAAAAAAAATCCCTATGGAAGTTTATGACCTTTGTAATCAATGCCTTTTTTAAAAACTGGGCTCTAGAGAGTGTTTGGGTTGGAAAAGGTCACCCATTTGCAATGATATATTCTGTCAAGAGTGTGTATAAGTGTAATATACTAGACCTTAACAATGCAATATATTTCATTGGAATAAAGGACACTTTTTTTTGCTTTTTATTTCAAATGAGACTTTATTAAATATAGAGCTATGAATTATTTCTTCTTGAATACATTCTTTTCATGAGGTGATGTAGTTACCGTAGTGCTGTGAAATTTTTAGGGTCAGAATTGAGCCTGGGCCAGGGTGAGATAGGTTTGTACCTAAGAGAGCACTGCCTCTTCTCCTCCCCCTCTATCTCCCTTTCTACCCAACTCTTCCCCTCTTCCCCCAATCCATTTAACATTGAAGAGGTGGGAAGTTGTTTTGAATTTATATTGTTCGAGTGAACTAAGTACAATGGTATTTTTCAAACTTCAGTAGTTTATATGACTTTTAGAAGAAAAAGAAGTTCTCCTAGAATCCCCTCAATGGCCAGTGTCAAAGAATTTGAGAAATTTGCAATACTGTCACTTTAGGTAGTTACTTAATATTTTCTGTAAGTTTAATTAACTATAAGAGTTCAAAGAATACCACAGTGTCTGTTGCCTGGGAAGACTTCTGGAAGGAAGTGGGATTGGCATGAGAGATGGGGAGAAAAGGCATTTCACATACAAGTAGCCGCCTACCTGAGCATTGGAAACCACTGGAAACTTAGTGAGGCAAATAGGCTGGTGCAATTGAGTGTAGAGTTGCTATACAAAGTACAGGATCCCCAGTCGAAATGAAATTTCAGGTAAGCAATGGGTTATTTATTTTTTTTTATACAAGTATGCCCCATGCAATATTTGGGAATCCTAAATCTGGCAACTCTAATTCAGTGGTTCATTTGGAGGAAAGAGAGAGCTGTGGTCCTAAAAAAATTGGTCTAGAGAGGCATACTGGGCAGAATGAATGTAATGTGCATAATCAGGAGTCATTATAAGTCGCTGAACAGTTAAAAAGAAGAAATTCGTGCTTTAAGGAAATCCTCTTCCAGATGTGGGCAGACTGGTTTGTTATGAGAAGAGAATCTACTTTGTTGTTGTTGTACCTATTTTTCTCTCCAGCACTAGACTGTAAACCTTCTGAGGGCAAGGCAGTGCCATACTTGCTTTATTGTATCCAGCATCTAGTAGAGAACTTGCAGGTCGTAGATACTCAATAAATAGTGAGTGGAGGGCTAGAGGAGGGAGTGGAATAGAATGAAATGGAAGCTGGAAGTGAGATTTAGAAGATGGATCTTGAGGACAAGAAGGTGGTGTGCTTCCTCAGGGCAATCAAATTGAGTGTGCCTGTGTACCCCCAGAGTGGCCTGCCTTAATTACTTATATAATATCATGACCTGTGCCTTTTGTTACTCTGTAAAGTAATGGGGCAATGATGGTAAAGAATATACCAGGTACAGAGCGCCTAGGTGGCTCAATCAGTTAAACAAGTCCGACTTTGGCTGAGGTCATGATCTTGCAGTCCATGAGCTTAAGCCCCATGTTGGGCTCTGTGCTGACAGCTCAGAGCCTGGAGCCTGCTTCGGATTCTGCATCTCCCTCACTCTCTGCCCCTCCCTGCCCACACTCTGTCACTCTGTCTCTCTGTCTCAAAAATAAATAAACATTTAAAAAAAATAATAAAAAAAAAAGAATATACCAGATATGGGTAGAGATGATACCAGTTATAAGTTTCTCCCACATTTAGTGACAATTCCATACCATCTGGAATGTGATCAAAGACAGACCTATTTTGTGCTGAGTTTTGGCAAACAGATAATGATGTTGCCTAACACGGTGCTGGTGTAGCTTTCTCAGTGCAGCTTTGTCCTTATTAGCTTCTTTCTTTCTTTTTTTTTTTTTAAGTTTATTTATTTTGAGAGAGAGAGAACACACACTAGTGAGCACAGGCGGGGAGGGGCAGAGAGAGAGAGGGAGACACGAAATCTCAAGCAGGCTCCATGCCATGAGCACAGAGCCCGATGTGGGGCTCACACTCCTGAACTGTGAGATCATGACCTGAGCCAAGATCAAGAGTCAGACACTTAATCAACGGAGACACGCAGGTGCCCCTTACTAACTTATTTCTATAAGGTAAAGTTCAGGTAAGGACAGGGGGAGGGTGGTCTGATTCCTGTAATGGCTTCTAAATAATTTATTTTTGATGTCTGCCTAGAAGTCTTATATCCACTGTACATCGGGTTCAAAATAGGATTTTAAAAATAGCTGGTACTAATCTAGCAGGTATAAGTAAAATTCCTATATGAAATCTAATTAGTGAACAAGGAAAGTGAACAAGGAGAGAATGCTAATTTCCAGTTATGTCCCTGCTATGTAGTTCCGTAACTGCAGGGCATGGGAATAAGACGTGTTAGGTAAAGGAGAGCACATAGTATCAGGGAGCTTACTATCCAGCAAGGAAGAGACAGAGGAAGAGAAGCTGGTACAAATGAAGCGCAGTTGGATGGCTCCGTTGGTTGAGCATCTGACTTCAGCTCAGGTCATGATCTCACGGTTCGTGAGTTTGAGCCCCGTGTTAGTCAGGCTCGCTGCTGTCAGTGCAGAGCCTGCTTCAGATCCTGTGTCACCCTCTCTCTGCCCCTCCCCCATTTGCTCTCCCTCTCTCAAAAATAAATTTTAAAAATATTTTTTAAAAAGAAGCTGGTACAAATGTTGTGAGGTCCATATAGTGATTGAAAACAAGTGGTTAGCTATCCAACAGAGGGTGTTATTCACTTTGCTCAGGATAATCAGAGGGAGTTAGATCCAGTGACATTTGCTCTGAATGTGGAAAAGGAGCAGTAGTTTGCTAGAAGAATAGATGTAGTAGGGGCTTAACACACAGGACTGATAGGATATCAGGCATGAAACCAGAGCATGTTGGGGAGGAGGCACAGCTGTGGAAGAGAAGACAGACAAGACTGGGGACAGACAGGTTGGCCCTTTTGTGCCTTTATGTCTTTATCCTTCATGTAGTGGGGAGCTATAGAGGGCTATATAGGCAGAAGCAACACATTGGATCTATGTTATAGAACAGTAGCTGGCTGCAGCATGGAGAGTGAAGAACAGGTTGGGACAGGCTGGTAGAAGAGATATTCAGCTAGGAAGTCCTACTGTGTGAGTCCAGGGCAGAAATGATGCATGCTAAAGTTGAGTTACTGAGACAGAAGAAGAAAGGGATATGCCATACAGCATTAAAGAAAGAGAACTGGGAGGGTTGGCTTTGAGAGTTTGAGGAGTGGAGGAGGAGTCAAAGATGAATTTGAGACCTCTGGTTTGAGGGATTTGCAGATTGTTCTGACATGTCAGCATCCAATATGAAGGGATGTGGTTATGTAGGCTGCAGAAGAGAGGGGTATTCTGCGGAAGGAGATCTAGACTTGTGCTGTAAGTCCGCAGTGAGTGAAAGATCTAGAGAGACAGATTTTGGCTTTAAACATAAGCACTTTTGAGAGGTCAGGAAGTGAAAAGGGATCCTTAAGAAGTGGTAAATTGCCTCTGAGATTCCTTCTGTTCTATTGAGGCAAGAGCAGGAATCTGTGAAGTTTACCTCTCCTATTAACTCTCCCTGTGCCCCTGGGCATGTTACATAATTCTGAATGCGACATTTTCCTCATCTATAAAATGGGGGAATAAACTGCCACCTGCTAATTTGGCTGTTGTGAAGATTAATGAGACAACCCATGTAAAATGCTTACAACAGTGTCAGGTGCAGAGTCAGGGCTGAATAAACATTCACCTTTACGTGCTAAGCCCTTACATAATTGACCAGCTTTCATATTGATGTTGATTTGAGATGTTTCTTTGCAATATAAGCACAGGAAAATCTTTTGACAGGTTTGTCTAATTGGATGAGGTATTATTTTCAGAGGGAAGTTAGTCTTTTAGTTGCTTGGTCCATTAAAAATTCTATTGTAGACAGGTTTACCTTCAGTGTGAAAACTGATCTTATGTTTGTGTTTTCTAAAATCAGTAAATCCTCAGTTTTAGTGGGGTTTAATTCTTGTGGGTTTGTTTACTAATTTTGAGCTCTAAAAGAGAATGTTGAGCTTTTTATAAATATATGACAAGTATCATAGTAAGTTTAGATTATAACTTGGAAGTCAGCTTTGGGTTGTAGAGTACAATGGATTGCCCTGTCATCATTTGCAAGGTAAGAAAATACCTTTTCCCTTGTATGTTTTTTGTTTGTTTCTCTTTGTTACCAGTTTATCACAATATCTTATCCATCATACTTGGATTAAGGGCAAGAAGTCTCATACGGAGTGAGCACCAGTCTGGGTGTCAGAAAACATAGACTTCCAGGTTTCCATCACTGCTACTAATTGACTAAGATCTGAGGTGAGTCACTGTTACCTCTGTGCCTCAGTTTCCCCACCCTGAAAATGACTTTCACCCACCACCTCGCAAATAAGTATGGGAAAGATTAATTTTCACATTATAAGTTTATAAAAGAATGCTTTTTAATGGCCAAAAAAAAAAAAATCCTTGCAGTTGGAATAAAGGCTATTTATTTCCCTGTGTGCCCTGTAGTTAATAGAGGACAGATTGAAATTAACCCCATCGTCTCAGTAAGAAAACTGAGATTTAAAATTGAAAAGTGGTAAAAAAATTTTTTTTAATTTAATTTGAAAGTGTTAGAAATAGGGGGAAGTTCCTTATTCAGGTTCTCACTGCACCTCCCCACCTAAAACACTTTGTTGGTTAAGTGCTTTGAACCTGTCAGAAACAGAGCGTAGAAAAAAATACCAAGTAATATCAGCCTGCCAGTATGGGCTGTCGGGAATATCTATTATGCCATCTGTCACAGGGGATTTTAGGTTGGAGAGCAGCAAAGCCGTGACTGGGGACTCAGAGTTCAAAAGCAGAAGGTCTCCAGTCTCTTCCTCATACCGGTGTGGAGTCTAAATCACTATCTGGTTTCAGGCATTTCACTGATCATACATCGTGAGTCTGCAATTTCATTTAAAAGGGGGGAAAAAAAGAGGAAGAAGAAGAAGAAAACAAAAGCTTTAAAAAGTCACTGTTTATAAAACTGTTCCAGGGGTTCTGTGATTTAAATCAATGTCATTGAGATGCGTAATATGACATTTCTAACCCTACTGCGTTCCCCTAACTCATTCCGGGGTTTGGTGCTATAACCGGATTATAACAAAAATCAGCAGAGTGGGTGGAGGAATGCTGGTTTTCCAGGGGGAACAGGTTTAAGCTGCTGGACAGGTTTGTTTCTTGCAGGAAGCGGAGAAGTAGCAATTAGGCAGTGGAGTAAGCTCTTTGGGCGCGGGCTCCAGTTCCGTAATACATTCCTTTCTTAATGTGACTTGATGTAGATAGAGTGAGGGCCTATCAGGTGTGAAAAGCCCGGCTGCTCCTGGCGTGGAGTGGCCTCCAGACGGTGATTTGGCGACGTCAATCTAGTCATGCTTGATTTCGACACTTAACGTGGTAAAGCAGGATTTCTCTACCCCCGATCAACTTCTCAATTAGCAAGCTGCCTTGTGTAACGGCCTTGTTTTGCAATCCCTCTGGGCTGCTTCAGGGGTCATCAGGGTGAGAAAACTTGAACACTCGCTCTGGCTGGAGCGGAGCGGGAAGGGAGCCTGAGAGCTTTCCTAAATACATATAACCCTTTTTCAAGTTGTTTGCTTTCATGGGATTGATTCTTGGCACATTAAGAAGCTTAAGGCTCCAGTATCTTCTTTAAACTGCCCCCCTTATCGCCTTTGCAGCTGACAGGTTTTTTTGACAGGCTGAGAGTAAAAAGAGATAACTAGTAGGTTAGTACTTTATTTATACATGTGGACACACAAGCACATAGACACGCACACATTAGGTTCAAATATCTTTTAAGTTGTCTTTTCAGGGCCTCTGGTTACCAGTAGGTATCAGCTGTCAAATGACTCCAATACCTCATTTTTCTATATTCAGTGTGTCGGAGTTCAAAGTCTTTTATTTCTGCCATGTCTGATTTTGCTCACTAATGATTTTAAATTGTGCCCTATTCAATATTTTCTCTCTTAACCCCAAATGATGTTTACGTGGGTAACATAGGTTACTATGAGGTTTATGCAATGGGCATTTATGAATACACATTGAAATATACATAATTAATATGATTTTCCCTCTCTGAGATTTGACTAAATGGCTTATTCCCCGCTTTAATAAATTTACTTTAAAAAATTAGAATTTCAAGGGATTTTTCAGCATAATTTTTTCCTTCATAAAATGTATCTAAATGAGAAAACATAAGAAATCGTAGAAAAGTATTTTTGAGAATTGTACTAATTACTTAGAAAACATCTCTACTTTCCATCATTATAGGTTTCATATTTGTAATTTCCTATTTTGATAATCTATTTTCCTGGCCACTGGTACTCTTACAGTGTTAAAAAATCAGATGAATGAATTAATATCAAATATTTTAGCAGATTCTGCCTTCATGTAATATTCTTGGGGCAAATTATTCTAACATATATTCCACGAACAGGTTTTCCCCAGTGGTTTGCCTAGATTTCTTACAAAAATGTTTACTTTATTGACACTGAGTAGAACTTTTATGGTGAATAATATATGCATGGTTCTAGAGATAACTGAACTCAGTGTGTTTTATAAAGTTGGATATATATTGATGTTATATACCCCAATACACTTTCTATTTATGAAGTGTTTTAGAAGTGTTTAAAGAATAGTTAAAATTCTGGACACTGTGGCATAGCAATTTCTAAGAAGTACTTCAAATAGTAAGTCCTAAAGGTGACACAACAGAGGAAATACCTCAGTAGCTCTATCATTTTATAAAGAAAATACGTACACATTCCAAAAATAAAGTCTTTAAACTCAGTGCTATGAAAATAACATTTTACAAAAGAAAATGTTTCTAATACTATGCAGAACATCATGTTTATAGAGCATCACATGTACATCATGCTTACGAATGATACTGCGTGTGTATATACAAAAATATAATCTCCAGATTCCATTAAATTCTTTTTGTATGGTTTTACTACACAAAAATTCAACTTCAGCGTTTCTCCTCCATAATACTGTATTGATGTTGTAAAAATTTATTATAGAAAGCATCAAGCTTAGACTAATTAATACTAAAGAGTTATACCTCTTCATTCCACAAAACTATTTTGTCTTTTTGAGTTTCTATATTTTGCTGATTTATTATTGCAAAAAGGAACTTGTCTAATCCTACAAATGATGGTTTTCATGGGTTTATTTTGGTAATTCTTCTAAGTCCTACTTTAAGTAATTCAAAACTTTAAAGTACTTTCAAACTAAAACTTCAATTTAAATACATATACTATATATGCGTATATACATATATATATACATGTATATCCATATATCCATATATCCATATATATTTATATATGAATACACATATATATAAATGAAATACTAACTCATGTTGAATAAAAGTTGTATACCTTCCCTTTTAACTGAATGTTACAAGTTCAGTCTGACAACTAAAAGTCAAATGCTCCAAATTAGCTTTTACCTGAATCATCCAGTTACAATTCAGCTAGAATGAAGAATCACAGAATGTTAAAATTCTACAAAAGCCCTTAAAGGTTATTGAGTTCAATCTGCCTATTTGGGTCAAAAAAAAAAAAAAAAAAAAAAGGGAACTGAAGAACAGAAAGTTTGAAATGTCTGAATTCTAATTGATCTTTGGCTATTGCTAGGTTTACCATGTAATTTTTACCCAAACCCAGAACACTTTGATAAAGAAAGCACTGCTAATAATGAGCCTGGACCACCAGTATGTATGCAGGATTGTTCCGGGCACACTGTGACATAGAAATACCCTTGTTATTACAGAGAGTAACCCACATGTGATTTTTTAAATGATAGTTTTGAGAGCACTTCCTTATAAGATTTTAAGCACAATTGTCCATTAAAATCCTAAAGAGGCAAATGATGTCAGATGTTAAATTTGCTTTTCAGAAAACACTTTCTGAAAAGAGAACAAACAAGATACATTCCATGAATCTTTGGTGATAATGGTCATGAAATTTGGAGCTAGGGTATACTTTGATGCCTCCATAACAAATGATCCTTGGTTAAAATCAAGGATAACTACCTCTAATAACATTTTCTGCACCTCTTTTTTTTAGTAAATTGAACTGATAAATTACATAATATCCTAAATCCTGATATTTGCCTTAAAAGGAAATATTGTGATTAGGTAATTTCTTCTTAGGTAATTTCTTCTTATTATTACTTTAAAAAATTTTCAGAATTTCTTCAAAGAAGTAAGGTAAGAGATTGAAATAACATTTGAAACCAAATTGAAGATAATAGGTTCTTCTATGGTTTGTCACTAGGCTTCTGCAAAAGCACTTTTTCTTTGAAGCAAGTCGTAATAGTTAATACTAGAAGAAAAGTTTGTCTGAAATTTTACTGGCTAGTTCCAAGAATAAATAAATGCCTTACTTATTGTAGATAAGTGATTTGTTTACTTTTTATAAATAACCGAGCAATTACTGTCACAAAATCATAATCTCTGGATATGAAAGAAAGGAACACTTTACATCAGAATAAATGCGTTTTGCATTGCAGCCTGGATTACACAATCATCCTGGAGTCAGTGTCTCCCAGTGGAGCTTTAGCGAGCCTTGGTTAGTACCTGAATGAATGAGTGAGTGGCACTTGCAAATATGGTGAAATTGACACGTGAAAATATTAAGTGGCTTATTTGGAAAAGATCAAAGGAAAGGTCTCTCCCATGATTAGTTCTCAAATAACTGTTTACAAAATGACCTCCATCGCCTTCCTGTAAAAGCTTTTTTTCCTTCCTCTTTGGTTTTCTTTTCTGTTGAAACGTTTCAGTACTTTAAGTTCATTAGTTATGAGATGGGTAAAAATAATATTTTCAAATAAGATCCCTCTCTACTTTCTTGCTCACTTTTATATATAGTGTATGCAAACACAAGTGTGAAAATGAAAGCTGAAAGAGAAGGTAATTACCAGCCTCAAGAAGTCTATAAAGATAGCAAAAGAACTTAATGCTGATTTTTAGGAAAATATTACTTACTTCAAAAGTTTCCACCTTGAAAAACCTATACAATTTTAAGTAGACAAAGCTTTCTGAAACTTATGATAACACAGGTTATTGCTTTTAAAAAATTCTTAAAAGCCTTTATTTATATGACTGTATAGAGCACATTCCAGTTAGCATTTCTTGTACCATGGCTAAAACCAGTGCACTATTTATTTTGATCTCCCAACAAATTTCCTCAATTATATAAAGGGTGGGATAGATAATAACTAAATTGCCCACAATATCTATAAAAATTGTCATAGATATTTATGTCCATATAACTGTGACTGATTCGTTCTCCCCTTCATTAGAAACTCACCTGAAAATTAGAGCAGGGATGCTATAGTGATTAGATGAAATATCTACTTCAATCACTTAAAAATATATATTTCCACTTTTAGTTCACGTATGTTATCCTGTATTTCATGGTTTCTTGCTTTTCTCTTCATCTTCTTATTGTAGCTTTTTCAATAACTGTATCTAAAAATTGGAAAAATCTTGTCTTTTAAATATCCCAACAATAAATAGCAAGCTTGACACATTGCTTTTGTTTTAGCTGCAGAAGATTCTTTTGAGAACTAGGATTTTATGATTCTATGAAATGTTGGTACAATTGCCATATGTGCCCAGAAGTATTATCCTCATCAAATGTTGAAGGAAAAATATTCAATTTTACTTTTCGGTGAATCACTTCTCCCAGTAGGTTGCTGTGCTGATCATAAACAACAGTAACACCTGTTCATAAGGCTTTGGAAAAATGGGTACGGGGAGAAATTGACAGTGATTTGTTGAAAGTGAAAGTATAATATTTAAACACTGTTTGCAACTTTTCACTGAGTCAGGTGTGGAGAGAGAGATGCTAAGTCTAAGTAAATCAATTCTCTGTCAGGTCAGCAACCTAGAGACTTTTGTCCAGTGCACCCCGTTCTTGCCCCATTTTTATGGGGCAGAACAGAGATGTATAATGAGAACAGGACCAGATTTGGATAAGGAGGGTTAGTTTATCATGACAGCTCTGAAACTAGCTAATGGTGTAAGCTTCTTAATGTAGACATTGGGTGTTTCCTGCCCTTTATGGCAGTGCTAGGGGCTGGGTAGTGTAGGCATCACTTCCTCCTTCTTTACATCTTATTCTGTTGCTGATGCATGGAAAAGAAAATGGTAAGTTTTGCAAGGAGTTAACACTGGGTAAGCCTAGAACTGGAAAAAATAGGTAGGTCATTGCCATCTATTTCAGATTATGGGTGTGCTATAATGATTCACACTATCAGCATACATACTTTTAAGATTGAAGTTACAATCAAGTATCCCTGACCTTTACTTTTTTTTCTATCTATAGACATCAAACATTGGAAGAGAGATTTCTAAGATGAGTTTCAATTAGAAATGTATTAACTGTTTTAGGCCTTGGGTATCCTGGGGTGTAAGGAAAATAGACCAGCACTGTCCAATAAAACTATAACGTGATTAACATTAATTTTAATTTTTCTAGTAGCTTCATTAAAAGGAAAGTTTTCTTTAAGTTGAAATTAATTTTGAAAATATATTTTCTTTAACCAAATGTATTCAAAAGATTATCATTTCCATAAGCAATCAATATTTTAAAAGTTATTCATGGCATATTTTACTTTTCTGTGCTGTGCTTTGAGATCTGGTGTGTATGTTACACTTAGAGCATATTTCCATACACACTGACCACATATGAAGTGGTCAGTAGCCATTGGTGGTTACCGTATTGGACACCATAGTGGTAGACAGTGATTAAAAATATAGTTAGCTTGGCTTATGAGTTCATTGGAGGTGGGGAAAGAACCAGCTATGGTGAAATTAAGGGTCTGCATTCAAGGTGTGAAAGGTATTGCTGTTTTGTCTTGTTTTCCTCGACTATCTTGAGCTAGTCTAAAGCAGCCTATTTTGAGTCAGAGTCTTCAAATTGGGGTCCATTCTGTGATTCTTTAGGGCCAGGCATACCTAACCAATCACTCATGGAATTTGACTTGGTTCTTGTAGAATGATAGGTTCCTACAGACCAAGTATAGTTTTCATGGGAATTAAGTCTTCCTAGAATGTTTCCTTAGTCTTTCCTTTGCCTAAAATGCATTCTGCAGAGAGACAGATGACAATAGCTTACACCAAAATCTGTTTCTTCACCATTAGCATTTCTTTTTATTTTTCTATTATTCTCATACAGTCTTAAGTATAGATAACAGGAATTACAAAACCCGAACAGTTAAATCTTTCCCCTTCCTCTGCAGGGATAACTTTTTACCTATACTTTTATTATTCCCACTGTTTTATTGTTTAAATGGGTTGGATCATGAGCTGATAATTCGTCCAACCAATGGTTGGCAGATACTCAGGAATTAGCCAAATGGGTTGGATTTGAGCACCCAGCAGTCTAGGGCTATTCTGTCTGATCCAAGGAAGGGTAGAGTTTTGCCTGAGCAGAGGTGAGGGACACATTCTGAGGATACTCTTAAAATATTACTGCACCAAACATGAAGCCTTAGTCATCCAGGCCAGAGTCACCTATGTGGGTTTTCCGGGCTTCTCTTCCTACTTCATATAACCTCACCTTATCATACTGCTAATATAGTTGCCATTTTCTAAACATTCCTTAGGTAACTCTGATCTTGACCATGTCCAGACTGCTGCTTATCCTCTCTAACATCAGCCTGAGAAACATTTCTTTCAGCTCCCCCCAGTTCTCTACTTTCAGAAATGCCATCTGTCATCAAGTCTTGCTTCAAATGACACACCTTCAGTAGTATTGGAGCACAAGCCTATCAAGTAACAGCCACCCTCTCTTTATTGCAAGGTACTTCTCACATTTTGCCCTTGTATGGCTCTTCTCACTAGTTCCTTGACTGCACACACGCAACGAGATTCATCCTAATGTCTCTAAGTACCTTGAACATAGTAGGTATCCACTTTCACTAAAAAGGGCTCGTGAACCTGAGCTTTCTGTCTACACCATAAGCTGGGATTTCAGGTAGCAAGTTGTATATTTTAACGTGTCCACAACTCTATGGCATGGGCCTTGGCAGTTTTTTGTTTTGTTTTGTTTTTTACTGAAATTGTAGTTAGGCACTTACTTAGTAAGTTTTACTTAATTTTTCCATTCACCCTGTAATATCTGTCTATGTAGTGAGCTGAGTGTGTGTGTGTATTCCCTATATATCTATCTATACAGAGGCATCTGTCTATTGAGATTTTATATATTGTATATGAGATCTACATCTTTTCTATCTTAGATGCGTAAGATCTTATAGAGAGAGAAAATATACACATATGTGTATATATGTACACACATGCATATTATAGAGAGAATATTCATATATACTATACACATCTATATTAATACATATATTTAACTTTACATTCAGCAAATAGCTTTTATGTTTCTGCTTAGCATGATCTGTATTTGTTAATAAAAATGTATATAAAGGCTGAACTTCATAACCCAAATTAAACTTAATTTCATAGAATAAGACTGCTTAACTCTGAAAGGAATAATCTCTAAGCTTCCTTTAACAGGAGACGTAGCTGGTTCCTTTAAAACATGGCCAACTTTTTTTTAGCTTAACTTTTGAAAGATTGAAACTCATCCCTTTGCACAAATGCATATTAAAAATATATGCTAAGCCTAACTGTGTCACAATTAGAAGCATAGTTCAGATTAATGTTAAATATTTTGTTATATTCTCCTTTGTACACTTATCAAATGTTCAATGTTTCCTTTTAACTCCCATAATTTCTCTATCTCTGTGACTGGGTCACATGCCAAGACCCAACAGGGGAGAGAACAATAGGTTCAACTTTCTTCACCCTTGGAGTGGGTGAGCTCTTTACATTTAAAACAAAAGAATTGAATGTTTAAAGTGTTTTCATTTTCTCTCACTACGTGCCTTAGTTTAAAAAGTGAAATAGGAAAGGAGATGAGAGGTATATTTGTAATAGACAAAAAAGCAATTGCCCTTCTCAATCTGTGAAAATGTTCTGTTCCTTCTCGCATAACATATTCGCTGAAACTTCACCATCCAGAAGTCAAAAGTTAAAGATCTTTTCCATTGATTACAATCTCATAGCCTTAGAAACTAAACTTTTCTTTCTCTGTTCATCTCTAGTTATTCTGCATAGAGGGTTTTTTTTTTAATGTAGGATGATAACTAAACTAAGTCTTATCTGCAAATCAAAAAAAAAAAAGTACTGTTGAATTCATGTATATTCAAGTTGCTAAATGAGGATTGCCTGAATACTAGAAGAGAATACTTGATCTTTGTTCAGAATTAAGGTTTATTGCAGTGGTATTTATTTATGCATTTTTCCCCAAATAATAAATTAATTTGAGTCAAATACTATGCTTTCCATGGCTTGGGGGAATTTGATTTAGTGACTTG